>NW_017310068.1:5612-24496 GCF_000935625.1 Nanorana parkeri
GGGAAGAAAACATCTAAAACATTGATAGAACAGTTCTTGAATGCATCACAAACATGAGATGAGAGGACTGGGTGAGGGAAGGTTGACTGTATGAAGACCTGACATCTCTCATAATTCAAGAGCTTCCTAGTGTCGATGACCACAAATACTAACAAAGCAAACTATAAAACATGGTCCTGAAACCCTGGATCATACTAATGAGGTATTCATTCAGCTTCAGTTTCTTACTCAAGATAAATGATTTAAAGGGGGAAAATGACAAATCAAAGTACAATACAAAACTGAAACCAGCTGAAAAGATTAAAAAAAAAATCTATCCAACTACACTCACTTTCGAGAGGGGGGAGGTGGTGGTGGGGGAGGGGGTGGGTACTGATAACTGGCTGCTTGATTCATGTAGTTCAGTAAAGAGGCCCCGGGCGGGGCGAACTGCTGGGACATCAGTGGCTGTGGTGCTTGACCATATGCTGCTGCACCATAGCTGCCCGGTGCCCCTGCCGTAAAAGCGCCCTGCCCGTAGCCATACTGGGTAGGTTGAAAGTTTGTATTTTGCCCTCCATAGCCATAACCCTGTCGACCTGGGTCCCTTCCAGACCCATTGCTAGAAAGCCCGACATCCCTGTTGTTCCGCATATCACGTCTGCCCATATCTTTGCCACGCATCCTTCTTTCACATTCTTCTTGATACATCATGTTTGGGTTGTTATTTGTAGCAATAGTGCGATACCTAGAGCGACCACCTAATGGCATAGAAAAGAGAAAAAAATATTCAACAAATTTCGCAGAATACAATATAGTAAAACAAGCCAAAATACATTTGTAAGAAATGAATGTGTGGCAAGGAAGAATGCAAGACCACAGTGTTTCTCTCTACTGTGAATCTCTGAATTTTTAATTGAAGCAGGTAGACTTCCTGTTTGTGCAACATCCTGCCTCCGACAAGTCTGACTGTCACACTCAAACCCTCTACGCTATAGGGGTGTTATTCACAGCTAGGTACAGTTTCATCTGGGTGAGAAAAGATTAGCCGTAGAACCCAGCCCCTTTCCTGTGCAGACTAAAACCCTGTATTCAGGCATTTCTCTGCAACAGTTGGTATGTTGTGCGGCAGTGTCCGTTCAGTGTGATCCAGACAGCAAACACAGCATCTGGTTTACTGTCTTGCCCTGTTAACATTTTGGAAAAGTTGTATACATTAACCTTCTGGTAGACAGGATTGCAAAATAGCACTATTGCAATGGAAGTTACCACCAACACAATAGTGACAGCAGCCAGCAGGAGGAATAACTGAGCGCAGAGGGGGACCAGGGACCTGACACCTTCAGGCAGTAGGCTCTGCATTGTGGAGCTTTCCAGACCTGCTTTCATTAGATTTCCATCAGTATCACAGCAGAAGGGGTTAACAGAGGGACTGAGAGCTGACGTCATCTACTGGGTGGTGTGTTGCACGTGCCCTCCCTTTCCCACCATTAGCATTGAGGAAGCACCCTTCCGCTGCTGCCTGATTGCAAGAGACACCTGGAACCATCCTTGGCTTGTCCCTGCTGCGTAACTACAATGACCTGGTCATCTTGAGCCCCCTGACCCTACACGTGCTACCCAAGCAGTCAGGTTCCTGAGGCCTAGTCTCATACTATAGCTGTTACCTTGCGGTGCAACATGTCTAATTCTAGACACATGGAGACCAGTCCTGCTGTACCATGTGCCCACAGCTCACACCCTACTAACCGTTATGTGTTACCTACAGCATGCTCCCTAAGGCGTCCGACGCTGCTTTTCTGGTCTTACTCAAGGACATGGCGGTATCGAGTCCCAGAACTTACTAAGGCTGTTTCAGCCTTTCACCTCAACCAGCACATCATTCATCCATCTCTCTGTCCGGCTCCAATTCACCAGAAGATCTCCCTCCATTACCTATGATGGCACAGTTTATCTGGCAACCACGGCTTCTTTCAAAAATGCTAACATTTTCTTTGTCATTCCTGATGGTCCTTATAGAAGTGAACCAACTTCTGGTACACCATTTCTTGGTGGCTCAGACTATCATTCAAGCTTATGGTCATCATTATGGATTATGAGTGCCAACCTGTCCAGGCACATCCCCCTAGATCTATAAGTGCCTCATGTCATCAGATTGTTTTCTCAGATTTCCAAGGCTGCCATCTGGCTTTCTGTTCCTGTTCTCCTAATATTACTAGGTGGATGTTCAGGCCTGATCTAATGCCAGTTTCGAGCACAATATTCTTCAGGCGAATCTTTGAGCTGCAGGCAAGCGGGGACAGTTTTGTATTTTGTGGGTTGGTTAGTGTTTTGTTGCTGTTGCGCCCCCACCCCTCCCACACCAGTTAGACTGCTTTTGGCTGTCCCAACAGTACAAGACGTCCTGTGTCCCTCAAGGACTGAGAAATAAAATAGGATTTTTTTATTCACCATGAAATCATGTTCTTTGAGTCCATTGCAGATGCTATTAGTAATGCATAACCACAAACCTGAGACAAGCTGGGAACAGGAGGGGTTATACGGTCTGGCCCACAATTTGTTTGCCAGTGTCCAATCCTCATATATGTGGAAGCATAATCCAACAGTAGAAGTCTCCCTGTGTACTTCAATTAAAAAAGAAAAAAATTAAGATTTTATGGCGAACACAAAAATCTTATTTAACTTTTATAGTCCACTGATGCAATGTCCAGGAGCAATCATCGGAATGGACATCTTCTGGATGCAGGTCTTTGGCTGTTTTGATCAAGCAGATGATGTAAATCCCAAATATGCTTAAGGGAGTTCATTTGTTCCAACACCAAGGTGTGCAAACGATGTATGAGCTGCATGTACGCAGCTCAGTGTACATTCTAAAAAGGATTACACACAGGCAAGTTTCTTTATTTGCAGCAGAAATACAGCATTGTCTTCAACAATAAAAAGTGTGCCTGGTCACAATTTTTTACTTTACTTCTGCTTTGCGTCATCTGTGTTCCATAGAACAGACTCCTATAATTTCACGCCCCAGATATTACAGTGAAAAGGAAGGAAAAGTTCAACAGTAGAGAGAGGGGGAAAAAAAGCTTAAAGTGTATTTCCACTTTTGCAGCCAAAATGGAACATCATCTAACATTCTGATAGCATAACTTATACCTACCAAGCTTCCTCCCTATGTAATGCTAAGAAGGGGGTTGTAGAGTTACTGTTTACTCCTACTTATGGTTTATTTAATACTGTCTGTACTGTGCTGGCAGATAAGAAGTCATTATTAGTTGTAAACTAGGTATGAACACTGTCCAAACAAAGGGTCAAAGATATAAAAGCACTGTATATGAATGAGTAGAAACTGAAGTTGTTCCTAGCCTATGTGGACACACTGCTTTTCAAATTGTTCAGAATAGCTTGCAGTCTGCTCAAAGGCCTACCCCAAAGAAACATCTATAAAGATAATTTTTTTTTTTTTTTTAGGTATGCCACGTGAATGGGAACACATACATGGATGTACCGTATTTTGCGGTCCATAAGACGCACCGGACCATAGGACGCAGGGAGGTCCGGCGCGCCTTATGGAGCACTCGAGACTGTAGCTTCTGTGACAGCTTCTATGACAGAAGCTGTGACAGAAGCTGCAGTTAGTGACCGCTGAGACAGGTGGCGCTGTGATTACAGCGCCACGGTCTCAGTGATGACACAGAGCAGGCGAAGAACGTCTATTCTTCGTCTGCTCTATGGTTATCTCGATCGTCGCCGCTGCTCGGTTTTATACGAGTGATCTCATTAGATCACTCGTATTAAACGAGCAGTGGCTCCTGCTGCTGAACTCGATCGCCGCCGCTGCTGCTCGGCTTTAATACCAGTGATCTCGTTAGATCACTCGTATTAAACGAGCAGTGGCTCCTACTACTCGCCCGGCGCCCGAAACTGCATGTCTCGGGCGTCGGGATTCGCTCCATAAGACGCAGGCACTTTTCCTCCCTCCTTTTGGGGGGAAAAAAGTGCGTCTTATGGAGCGAAAAATACGGTATTTTCTCAAATTTGCATGCAAAAGTGGAAATCTCCAGTTAGTCTTATCAGTAACGGTAAGAATCTTTCAGGACAGCAACCTGAAAGATGATTGGCTCTTCAATCTACAGGAAACACAATCAGACAAGTTTAAAACCCCTTCCCCCACCCCCCTCAGTTGAGATTAAAAGTAGAATACCTCCACCAGTGCATGAGGGGAAAAAACTAGACCACGTATATCCAGTTGTGAAATTATCACAAAGTGATGAAACAATTATGTGTTATCCACAACACCTGTGTTCCACAATGCCTGTGCTAATGATACTTCAGAAAAAAAAACTCTTGGTCTAATGGTCTAGACCAGTAATGGCGAACCTTTTTGAGCCGGAGTGCCCAAACTGGATCACTAAACCAACTTATGTGTCTCAAAGTGCCAACCCTTCAATTAGATCTGAATACTCTCAGGGGGGCTCTGCAGTTCTGAGGTGGTCTGTACGGGCTCTCAGGGGGGCTGTGCGACTCTCAGGTGGGTTCTGTGGGGTCACTGGTGGTCTGTACAGGCTCTCAGGGGAGCTGTGCAGCTCTCAGGCGGTCTATTATGGCTTTTGGGTGGGCTCTGTGGTCCCTCAGGTGGTATGTATGGGCTCTCTGGGGGGCTGTGCGGCTCTCAGGTGGCCTATAAGGGTTTTCAGGTGGGCTCTCAGGTGGTCTGTTTGGGCTCTCTGGGGGGCTATGCGGGCTCTCAGGGGGGCAGTGTGGCTCTCAGTGGTCTATAAGGGCTTTCAGGTGGTTTATATGGGCTCTCTGTGGGGCTGTGTGGCTATTCTGCATTGCTGTATAATTATCATACAGCAATGCAGAATACCACCAGCTATGCGGGACTACAAGTCCCAGCAATACATTATAATGAAAGTCAGCACTGCACAGCAGAGGCGTAACTAGAAATCTCATCTTTCCCGCAGCAATAATAATTTATTATTGCTGCGGGGAAGGGGGGCAATTATTATTGCTGCCTGAGGGGGAATTGTTATTAGGCAGGAGTTAATAATAAAAAAAAAACCCATGCAGCAATAATAATCACCCCCTTCCCCGTAGCAATAATAAATTATCCTTGGGGTAGATTAATACTGCAGCCGGGGCAGAAATTACTATTAGTTATTAAACATTTTCAGTATCTTCTTTCTACTGTCTTTTCTCTCACCTGTTCCAGCTCCCAAGCTTCTTCCCCCTCCTGACATCACTCTGCACGCTGAGGTGGATTGATATCCTCAGCACAGAGACGATCCTGTGCAGGCCAGCACTAAGACTTAATTGTCAGCTGCCGCAGCTCTCCGTGTTCCTATGCGGCAAACGAAAATGGTAAAATAGTCCCCACTCTTCTGCTGTCAGTTCAGCGGGGGAGAGAGGGGACTACTGTATATCAATATTAAATGGACTGGGACCGCTATCGCTGCGTCCCTTTGGTAATGCGGACCTGGGCTCACGTGCCAGCATAGGGGGCCCCACGTGCCCACTCTGGCACGTGTGCCATAGGTTCGCCACCGCTTGTCTAGACAATATAAGCCATAATAAACAAAAAATGTGAACAAAAAAAAATAGGATTTTTGTACTCACTGTAAAATCCTTTTGTCTCCGTTCATTGAAGGACACAGGAAACAGATCTAGGATCATGTACCGTAGGGTAATATCGGCCCTGCAGGAGAAGGATGCTAGGCACATAACTAAAGACAAATTACAGCCTAGGCGCAGCCCCTGCTGGTGGCCAAACCCCCCACCTGCTGACAAGTCTCCAGTAAGTAACAAGCAGTTAGGAGTACACACCCAATATAGAGGGCGGAACCTGTGTCCTTCAATGAACAGAGAGAAAAGGATTTTACGGTGAGTACAAAAATCCTATTTTCTCTTCCGTTCATTGAAGGACACAGGAAACAGAGCTAGGATCATGTACCGTAGGGACGCCACAAAGCAGTACCAGGCAGAGGGGCGGGCACAAAAAAAACCAAACAACCCAACAGAAAAACAATCCCCTCAAATGGCCGCCTGCAAAACCTTGCGCCCCAAACCAGCATCCGCAGATGCCAAAACATCCATTGTATAGAATTTGGCAAAGGTGTGAACAGAAGACCAAGTCGCGGCCTTACAAACCTGAGAAACTGAGGCACTGTGCCGAAAGGCCCAGGATGCCCCAACAGCCCATGTAGAATGGGGCGTAACAGAAAAAGGAGGCTCACGCCCCTTAATGGCATACGCCTGAGAAATCGTGTTATGAATCCATCGAGAGATGGTGGCCGAGGAAGCAGCCGGACCCTTCCGAGGACCATCTGTAGCAACAAACAAGGAATCCGACTCCCGGAAGGAAGCTGTAGCAGCCAAATAAACTCGAGAGCGCACACCACATCCAAACAGTGCAGCGCCCTCTCCTTCCCATGGACGGGCTTCCGACATAAGGAAGGCAAAACAATGTCCTCATTGAGGTGAAAAGCAGAGACCACCTTAGGCAAAAAGGACGGCCTAGGACGGAGAACCACCTTGTCCCGATGAAGGACCAGCAACGGCGACGTGCAAGACAGAGCCGCCAATTCTGGAACTCTACGAACGGAGGTGATCGCCACCAAAAGGGCCACCTTTTGAGACAAAGTCAGAAGCAGAATCTCCCTCAAAGGTTTGAAAGGAGATTCTTGCAAAACGGAAAGCACCAAGTTCAGATCCCAAGGCGGCAAAGGAGACCGAACAGGTGGAACGATACGGGTAACCCCCCTGGATAAAAGTGCGAACCAAGGCATTAGAAGCCAACAGCTTCTGAAAAAGGTCAAGGCCGAAACCTGGCCCTAAACCGTACTCAAGGCCAAACCGCGTTCCACCCCACGTTGCAAAAATGCAAGAACCCTATCCACAGAGAACAAACAAGGAGGGAAACCACCCGAATAACACCATGCAAAATATGCCCCCCACGTGCGATGGTAGATCCTCCGAGACACGGCATTGCGAGCTCTCAGCATCGTAGCAATAACCGCATGCGACAGACCATGGTCCCTCAACACCTGGCTTGCAACAGCCACGCTGTCAAAGTCAGCGACTGTACAGAAGGATGGTACACCGGACCCTGGGACAGCAGATCCGGACGAAGCGGCAGCCGCCAGGGGACGTCCGCGACCAACTCTGAGTACCACGCCCTTCGTGGCCAATATGGTGCCACGAGGATGACGGGAATGCCTTCTGCCGCTATCCTGCGTAGAAGACACAAGAGGAAAATCGGGGGGAAGACGTAAAGCAGACCGTAACGGCCCCAGGGAGCCACCAGGGCATCCACTCCATCCGCCCATGGATCCGGGCTATGAGATGCCAGGAGATCCACGTCCGGAGTCCCCAAGCAAAGGCAGAGCTGACAAAACACCTCCGGATGTTATGTCCACTCCCCTAGATTCACTGAGTGGCGACTGAGATAGTTGGCCTGCCATTTGTCCACTCCCGGAATGTACACGGCAGAGAGCCAGAACATTCTCCTCTGCCCAGGAGAGAATTCCTGCCACTTCATGTGCCGCCTTGATGGTTGATGTAAGCCACGCCCGTGGCATTGTCCGACTGAACCTTGACCGACCGACCCCGTCCGTCTGTCCAATGCAGACCATGGTGACCACCGTCCAGCGGAGGGGAAGGAAGGAATTTCCCGACACAAGAGTCGGAGACCGAAGCCACCAAACCAGGGAGGCCCTTGTCGCCCGAACAGCCCTGTTTAACGACAAGGGGGACTTGTCCCATTGCGACAAGATGTCCCCCTGGAGAACCCTGGTGTGGTGCTGCGCATAAGGCACCGACTCGAAGGAGGCCACCATGAAACCCAGAACCTTCATGCAAAAACGGATCGCCGACCAGCGTCGCGACCGCAACAACCTTGCATGGTTTCAGAAGTTTTTCCGGAGGGAGGAAAACCCGCCAGGACAGAGTCCAGGACCAGGCCCAGATACTCCAGGCGAGTGGACGGCACCAGACAGAACTTCCTGAAGTTCACTATCCAGGCGAACTCCTCCAAGGACCCCATGGTGACCGCAAGATCCTTCACCAGAGAAGAATGCAACTCCGCCTTCAGCGGATGACCCAGATACCCCACCACTGAGATCCCCCGACAGCGCAACGTTAGAATCGGGGCCAGCACCTTGGTGAACACCCGAGGCGCCGACGCCAGAACAAATGGCAGAGCGCCAAACTGGTAATGTACCTCCCCCACTGCAAAACGCAGGAAGCGTTGATGGGAGGAACAGATGGGGATGTGAAGGTAGGCATCCTTGATGTCGATGGAGGCCATGAAATCCCCCTGATGAAGACACGCCACCACGGACCTGATAAGACTCCATCCGGAACCTGCAGACCCACACAAAAGTGTTCAACCGCTTGAGGTCCAGGATGGATAAACCCTTTGAACCGCTCCGAGGTGGGCACCGGAACGATCACCCCCTGGGACACGAGATCCGCCACTGCGCAGTGAAGATCCAGGAAAACGCAGTGAAGGAAAAAAACCTGTTCCCTGGACATGACAGAAACTCGATCTTGTAGCCCGAAGACACCAGCTCCCACACCGAGGTGTCGGAGACGCGGGACAGCGAAAACTCCGCAAAGAGCCGAAGGCGTCCCGCCACCCTGGAACCCAGAGATGGGGGCAGACCTTCATGCAGAGGGGGGCTTACCCTGGGGCTTGGTAGGCTTCGGCAGCCAGGGACGCTTAGCGGCCTGAGAGGGGGGGTGGCTTGTTGAACTTTCTGCCCTTCTCCGAGGACGGAGGGGGCGAAAAAGCCACTTGTGAGCAGAGAAAGAAGGACCGGGCTTCCGCCACTGGTCCCTAAGCTTTTTCACCTGGAGCGGGAAGGTACTCTTACTGCCCGTCACATACTTAATAATCTCATCCAGAGATGCGCCAAATAAACGATTCCCAGTAAAGGGAAGTTCCGTCAGAGCTTTTTTGGAGGCCTGATCAGCCGACCAGCATTTGAGCCAAAGAAGCCGGCGAAGTGTAACGGCGGACACCGACAGCTTGGATACCAGCGGTGACGCATCCAGGGCCGAATTACAAACATATTTGAGGCCCTGCACCAACTGCAACCGGGATAACAGTCGCCTTGTTCAGACGGTAAACCGGGGGATCCACCGCAGGAGGACATGCCCATTTAGATACAAAGGACTTCTCAAATGGATAGCGCACTGAGAAGCGCTTAGGGACGGCAAAGGACTTGGTGGGGCGCTTCCACTCCTTATAAACGAATTCATCAAAAAAGGGAATATAAGGAAAAACCTTGGTGGAGCGCCTGCTTTTATGCATCCCAAACTGAACTGGCGGGAGCGCAGAGGAACTTGGAGTTTCCTCAATTTTAAGCATCTCCTGGACTGCAAGAATCAAGTTCGCGTTCCTGCACCATAAGTGGGGCGCCCGACTCTTCGTCACTGCCCGAATCTGGCTGGGAGGAATCCCCCTGGTCGGGGCGAGCCGACGTCTCAGAAATATCCCCCTCCTCCTCCCCAGAAGGAACAGGGGAAGGCGACGGCACAGCGCACTTCTTATCGGGCCTCCGCGTTAGGGCGCGTTCAATGCGCGACACAAAACTGTCCATAGTGGAGGAAAAGGTCTCAAGGGATAAGGCAGTACCCGCGTCACCAAACCCCCCTGAATAACCCGAGGGAGGCAATGGGGGCACGGACGCACAGGCAGCGCAGAGAGGGGAAAGTGAAGAGACATCTGAGGGGAGCCCGCAGGGTACCGCAGACTGCTTGTCCTTGCAGTCCATGTCCCAAGACCAGACCCCCAAAATGTCACCTGGAACCCCTCCGGCAGGGAGAGGAGACCCCTCATAGCAAACCTGTCCTCCTCCAGGCAGTCCCAGCGGCTGACCACCACATCTGTCCCCTGTGTGGCAGTGCATCCTCACACCACGCTCCCCGGCAGGAAAAGGACCGCTGTAGCCGCCAGACACGGAGATCCAGGCAGGGACATGACGTCACAGGAAGTGATGTCGCCAAAAGGGCAATGCAGCCCACATCCAAAATGGCGGCCGCGGCAAGGCCGCATGGGAAGCCGGGGGCTCGATTTTTCGGAAGCCCGTACACGAATGGCCAACTGACACGGCGGCCAACAGCACCAGCACCGCGAAGCGCCCCTCACAGGACCCCCAGGCATCCTCCAGCAACGAGGCCCACAAGGGAAGGAGGCAACAGGTGAGGCCACTGATCGGGCAGGGAAGGGAAGGAGGCGGCGGGGAAGGGGGGACCCACGAGGCCCACAGACCCCTCAGAGGAGATCCCCAAAGCCACTACAAGGAATCCCCCTCATCCCCGGACCGCTACTGAGGTACAGGGAGCCCGCCTGTCCCAGCCCCAAACAGCACCTGCACAGTCCCAGGTCGACCCCCATATACATACCACCCATGGGGGGACGCGCACCGTCCTTGAACCGCAGCCACTGTCACCACCCGAGCCGTCGGGTCACAGGACCCGCAGAGGCCAGGAAAGCAGGACGAACAGAGACAGCGGAAGGACAAACGCCCAGACCGCAGTCGCGGCGCCTCCAGCCTGTTTGGATTGCTGTGACTGGCCGGCCAAGACCCCCAGTCATATGCAATTTAACGGGACGAACCCACAGGCCACTCCATCGGGACAGAGTTGTTGCAGCCGACCCACCGGACCAGAGTCTGCATTCGCTCGCCGGTCGCACAGGGGAGACAAGGATCTTCCACATCCAGCTTGTCGCCCTGGCGGCACTTGCTAGAAGATCAGCGAAGAACACAGGAAAAAGGTCAGGTAAGAATACCAGAGAGAAAAAAATCTTAGCTCCTTACTCCTGACGCTAGGCAAAAAACTGGAGACTTGTCAGCAGGTGGGGGGTTTGGCCAACAGCAGGGGCCGCCCCTAGGCTGTAAATTGTCTTTAGTTTTGTGCCTAGCATCCTTCTCCTGCAGGGGCGATATTACCCTACGGTACATGATCCTAGATCTGTTTCCTGTGTCCTTCAATGAAGAGAAGAAGGGAAGAGAAACATATACTTGTGCTAGTACATCTCATAGAATGTGTACATATAGAAAGTCCTGTATTAAATCTCGCAAGTGGTTTCAACTCCCACTTAATATTGCTGCAACAATTAATCGACTAGGTCGATTATAATCGATGATGGAAAATGTTGTCAACGTTTTCCATCATCGATTAGTTTAAATTTTCGACTAGTGTGGCCTGCGTGCGGCCGCGACACGTCTCCTCCCCGCCGCACAACACAGCTCCTCCCCGCCATACGGACACGTAGCATCTCCTCGCCGCTGCCAGACAGGCCCACAATCTGCTCAGGTAAACCTGCACTCCCCCCCCTACACAGCACAATGTACTATCAGCTATAGAGGACTACAAATCCCAGCAATACATTATACACTGTATGTATAATGTACTATTGCTGGCATTTGTTGTATTCCTATATAGCTGGTGGTATTCTGCATTGTGCCGAATATTGATTATACGGCGCAATGCAGAATACCACCAGCTATATAGGACTACAAATCCCAGCAATAATAAATGATACGGCGCAATGGAGAATAACACCAGCTACAGAGGACTACAAATCCCAGCAATAGTACATTATTCTATAATGTACTATTACTGCAATTTGCTCTATTTATCTATAGCTGGTGGTATTCTGCATTGCGCTGTATAATGTACTATTGCTGCGATTTGTTGTATTCCTCTATGGCTACTGGTATTCTGCATTGTGCCGCTGTATAATGTACTATATTGCACACCACAATAACACATAATTGTTTCATCACTTTGTGATAATTTCACAATTTATAACATTTTTCTCTCATTTTATATTTTGAGTTTGTTGAAGCCCAGTGCTATTTTTCTCTTTTCCTATTTTGGGTGTACTCACCTATTAAGCACAGCTGCTCTTAAGAGTGTTATTTGATTCCGAGTGCAGTTTTTCTCTATTTAACAACATATGTCCAGTAAGGGTGGGAGGTAGGCTAGCTGTCCTGGGAGATTCTTAGAAGCACTGTTACCGGTAAGACTAACTTAAGATTTATCCAATCATCTTCCAGGACAGCAACCTGAGAGGATAAGCAAGATAAAACACAAGCCTACCTTATGGTGGCACCACTGCCACCCTATCTCAACAAGGCCAAATCTTGTTGAGATAGGACTTCCACCCTGAATGCTTCACAAAGGTGTCCTGATTCGACCAAACAGCGGACCTGCAGATCTGATCCACTGATGCGCTGGCCTTTTCTGTCCAGGAAGTTGCCAGAGACCTAATAGAATGAGCTTTTAAGGGAGTTGGGATACACATATCCTCGTTCCTGTATACTTTAGAGATGGCTTGCCTAATCCATCTAGCAATGGTAGCTTTAGAAGCCATGCTACACTTCTTGCAACCACCAAATACCACAAATAATTGACTGGATTTTCTAAAATCCTTAGTAACCTCTAGGTATCTCAGAAGACATCTTCTGACATCCAGAGTATGACATTTTTAGCTCTTAGGATTAGGGCTGCAACAACTAATCGACTAAATCGATTAGTTGGAGGGAGAGAGAATTTTCTATACAACCAATCGATTAGTTGAAAAAATAAAAAATCTGGAAACTAATCAATTATGAAAATAATCATTAGATGCAGGATTTTTACAAAAAGAAGATAAAATAATGTCCTGGGATCTATGAAAAAAGTGTCTACCTTAGGCTGAAAGGCGTAGCACGTTTCGTGGCTAGGAAAAAACGTTTGATCAATGTCCTCTGCTAATTTATTGTCCAGTAAGACAGAGAGAACGGAAATTTGGACCTTTAAAAAGGTACTAACTGCCAATTTCTTGTCCACACCTTCTTGAAGGAAATCCAGAATGACTGGAACTGACGAAATAGAAATTTGCTTCTGAATGCACCATAGGAAAACACTTTCCAAACCTTGTTGTAAATCTTTCTAGTTACTAATTTTCTACAAGATAGAAGGGTCTCAATAACATTTTTAGAACAGCCTTCGTTTGCTAGGATCCTCCTTTTAATATCCATGACGTTAATTGAAAAAAACGTTGGGTCGTGATAACAAAACGAGACAGAAGATCCTGTCTGAGGGGCATAATCCATGGAGGCTGAATTGATCTTCTTTGTAGTTCCGGAAACCACATTCTTTTGGGCCATCATGGAGCAATCAAAATGAGTTTGCAAACCGGCCGACAACCTCTGAATTACTCAAGGGAGAAGAAAAAAAAGAGGAGGAAAGACATAGCATAGGGAGAAGTCCCAATCTTGTGACAAGGCATCCACCCCGCCGGAATCCCTCTCCCTTGAAAAAAGAAGCAAACCACTGTCCTGTTTTTTCTCGTTGCAAATAAGTCAACTACTGGTACGCTACCAACGGTCTACAATCTGAGAGAAAATCTCTGGGTGAAGCTCCCATTCCCCTTGGGAAATAGGTGCTTAACTCAAATAATCTGCTACCATATTGGAGGTCCCTTTTATGTGGACTGCGGAGATGGAGGAGAAATACTCCTCGACCCTTGGCAGAGGTGTTAGGAAAAAAGTTTGAGGAGGGGGACTCTGAAATTCTAAGCAAAAACCTTCTCTTATTAACCCTAGTATGAACTGACAGTTATTTTTTCCCAATAGTGATAAAAGAGAAAGTCTCCCTTCCACCTTCAGCTTGCGGTCATTTTGATTCCTTGTTGGAGGAATCAGGAGGAGCAAACCTCCTTTTTCTTTTGGTTTGTTAAATGGCCATCTTTTTCTTTGCTCCTGAGGTTTATCACCCTGTCTTTTCTGATCTTGCGGGCCTTGAAAAAACTGATGGGTGCAAAACCTTTTCTTTTTCTCAGGAAATGTTTTCCCTTTTTCCGAAGATCTGGTTAACACCTCTTCCAGGCCTGGACCAATTAGTAATTTTCCTTCAAAGGGTAACCCACACAACTTGGATTTTGAGAAAACATCCCCATCCCAAGACTTCAACCAGATAGCTCGTCTAGCCAAATTAAGAAGAGCTGCTGATCTACCAGATGCTCTAACAGATTCAGCCGCAACATCTGCAAAATATGCAACCGCTTTACTCACAACCGCCTGGGAATCTATTACTTGTTCCGAAGTGGACCATTGGGAAACATGCTGTGAAACCCTTTCTAACCAAAGGTCCAAATTCCTAGCCACATGTATGCTAAGTTGCGTGAAGATGTGTGGGTTGCAGACTCAGAGTTGGCAGCTCTAGATGTTACTACTACCCCTAACAGCCGGGAGAGCAGCATATCTTACCCTGGTGTTAAGGGTAATGCAGGAAGGCCGAGACAGGTTGTGGTAATAGCGGATTCTATAATTCGGAGGACTGATAGAATAGTTTGTCGCCCGGATCGCCTCAACCAGATGGTTTGCCGTCTTCCTGATGCCAGGGTTCGGCATGTGGTGGACAAATTACTGGGAGGGGTTGGGCATGGTCCAGCTGTCTTGGTCCATGTTGGGACCAATGACAGAATACATGGAAGATGGAGGATCCTTAAAAATCAATTTAAAGAACTAGGTTGCAAGCTGAAGGGAAGGACCTCCAAGGTAATAATCTCTGGAAAGAAAGTGGGAGCTTAGAGAGCTAAAAGCATGGCTGAAGACCTGGTGTAAGAGGGAAGGCTTTGGGTTTCTGGAGCACTGGGCTGACGTTTCATTGGAGTACAACCTATATGATAAAGATGGTCTGCACCTAAATGGAAGGGGGGCTGCTGTGCTAGGGGAGAGGTTCATGGAAGGGTTTGATGAGTACTTAAACTAGGATTGAAGGGGGAGGGAGAGGTGAAATATAATGGGGCAGATCTGTCAAACAGTGGTCAGACTATAAGGAAGGATGGAACAGGGAAAGATGGGGGGAGGGAAATCAAACTGGATAAGGAGATTCCCATGTTGCAAACAAAGATTGGAGATTATAGTACCAATTGTACTACAACAAAAGATACAGGTGAAAAATGTAAAAATGGCTTGAATTGTTTGTTCGCAGATGCCAGAAATCTGCACAATAAATGGGGGAATTGGAAGCTTTGGTGTATGAAAAGAACTATTATATAATTGGTATTGCTGAATCTTGGCTTGGTTCTTTACATGATTGGGCTGTTAATATTCCTGGCTATGCTCTCTTTCGAAGAGACCGGGTAAAACAAAAAGGTGGCAACTGCTGTCACCTGATCATTAACTTCAATGGCCGCTTGTAAAGACCAGATTAGGGATTCCTGCTGCAGCAAAACACAAGTTTCTGACGCAGGAATCCTTAATTGCACCTAAACCTACAGATATGAATGGGGCCTTATTGTGTGTGTATTAGGGTCCATAGTACCAAACCGGATATAGTTACATTTTATTTTAAAGTATGAAATTTGGCGAGCGGCTTCCATGGGAGAAAAAAATGTGTTGAGTGGCCCCCGAGGGAATGGAGTTTGAGACTCCTGCTCTAGGGGGAGCATGTTTGGGGGAGTCAATGATGGAGAAAATCTGGATGTTCTGGTAGATCATAGACTCAATAATGGCATGCAATGTCAAGCAGCAGTTTCTAAAGCAAGCAAAATACTTTCTTGTATTAAAAGGGGTATAGACTTCAGAGATAGATACATAATCCAGCCCCTGTACAAAGCATTAGTAAGACCTCATCTGGAATATGCAGTTCAGTTTTGAGCACCAGTTCACAAAAAATATGTTGTGGAACTGGAGAAAGTGCAGAGAAGGGCAACTAAAGTCATAAGAGGCATGGAGGAGCTAGGCTATGAGGAAAGATTAGCTGCCCTGAATTTGTTCTGACTGGTGAATAGGCGATTAAAGGGGGACATGATCACCATGTATAAATACATAAATGGTCCATATAGTGAGCTTGATGCCAAATTATTAACTTTAAGGTTAGGCAAAGGACAAGGGGGCACGCATTGCATCTGGAGGAAAAGCGGTTTAACCTTTGCATACTGAAAGGATTCTTCACAGTTAGAGCTGTGAAAATGTGGAATATACTCCCCCAGGAGTTAGTTCTAGCTAGCTCAGTTAAATTGTTTTAAAACAAATCTGGATGCATTCATAAATGCACAGAATATTACTGGATATTGAGTTCTTATAGGTATATTAAGTGAGATTGTTGATCCAGGGAATATCTGATTGCCTTATGGGATCAGGAAGGAAATTTTTCCCCCTGTTGAAGCAAATTAAACCATGCTTTATAGGGTTTTTTTTTTACTTCCTCTAGATCAACAGTGGGTAATTATGAGCATAGCATTCTGTTCAGGCTTTTCTTTTTTTTTTTACATATCGCTATAGGTTGAACTCGATGGACATGTCTTTTTTCAACCTGACTAACTATGTAACTATGTGGAGGCAAAGCAGGGGGTCATAGCCGAGAAATTGGCATCCCATGCCTTACGTAACAAAGCCTCTGCTTTGCGATCTGGGTCTTTAAGATTTCCAGAGTCTACAAAAGGAGAGGTCCTGTTTCTTAGATACCTTCGATAAAGCCGTGTCTAAACTTTGGGCATTTAGAATATTTTTCTTCGTCTTTCCTGAAAAGGAAACCTCTTCCAAGAACAAAAACCCAGATGCTTCCTTTCAGGATCTTTCCATTCACTAGACACAAAATCTTTTAAGGATTGATGAAAATGGAAAATCCTTCCCTGTGAATCTTGCAAACCCCTGTAAAGCCTATCTTGTACAGAACATGCTTTAGGAGGGTCAGGTATTTATTCTGTAGTATAAATTGCTCGAAACAAATCCTCCATGTCCTCTAAAGAAAAAAAGATGACGTGGGGGCAGAACTTCCCTTCTATGGTTTCTCCCTCCTCCAGGGAGTGGTCAGATTCCCAAGCAGAACCCTGATCCTCTTTCTCCTCTGTCTGAGCCACTGCAGAATTAGTTTGGGAACAAGGCAATGCAGAGGAACTACCAGATGGCCCAGCAGAAACAACTGAAGAGGTAGTTATTGGCAAAAGTTCAGAAAAACATTTTTGAAAGATTGCACTGTAGCCACCATTTCATTACACATACTGGTCATGAAATCCTGCCTGCATCCATACCCACTCACATCACGAGGAAGAAGCACTTCCAAAAAGACACCAGACAGGGCAGAGCCTGGGGGAAATCAAGCCTGCGAGTCGACCCTAAGCCTAGGGAAGAGACCCAGCTTTTTTTCTTCAGGGGAAACAACCTCTGTGATCTGAAAGGCAAAGCTCAGGAAATCACAGTACCCTAGCAGAGCCACACAGAAGGGGACCGCTGACCACAAGGCCATCCAGTCGGGAGTCAAAGAAAAGAATATTGCGCTGACCCGGACGGTAAGAAACACAATACAAAAAACTGAGGGACGAGGGGAGTGGGAGGTTTTTTTAAACTTGTCCGATTGTGTTCCCTGTAGACTGCAGAGCCAATCATCTCTCAGGTTGCTGTCCTGAAAGATGATTGGAGAAATACACTGTAAGTAATACAAGCGGATATTAGCAATTTCATTCTAGTGAAACTGCAGCATCTTTATTTCGGTGTAGATATTGAAATGGAACACTGTACAAAACCATAAGGAAAGAATGCAATAAGGTTAAACAACATTCAACATGCACTAAATTACTTTTTTCAGGGCTACATACTCATGTGAACTGCAAACCCATTTCAATGCAAGGCAGTACCTTACATAGCTTAGTGTAAAAAAATAAATAAATAAATACCCCCAAAGTAACACAAGTCAATGCACCTCTGTTGACTCGCTGGTCTTGGTTCAGATTCTGGTGTGAATGCACCCAAAATGAAAAGATTTGAACACACTGCCCTTGTCTGCTTTGGGTAGCCCAAAGTGAATGTATAGCCCAAACTTTTTAGTGTTGGCTAGTAGTAGAGAATTAGAATCACTGCAAACTTTTACAGATGTCTGCTGGCTAGATCTATTCTCTCTCTAACCACTGTCACTAAAACAAAAGGTAATGGGATAAGTAACATTTTACAGTTGTTGCCAAAACGAGAGGTAAGGGTAAATCTTCAAAAACAAAGTCCATTGTTACGGCGCTCACCAAAAAGAGGGGGAAGCAAATGGTCTCGGGGCAATGGTAAGGTGTGCAGCTTCTAATTTATGCGGACCGGGGTGTCTGACATGTGGTGTGTAAGGACAAGGAAAAACAGGAAGAAGCGCTATAACCGAATGAGGCATAAGTTTTAGTTTAGAAAACAATTCTAGGGAATAAGCTCTCTCCGTAAAAATTGAGGGGGTTAAGGGGCGCAAGGTGTGCTGCTTCTCAAATGTGCGGACCTAGGTGTCTGACGTTTGTACTGAAGATGGCAAAATGGAGGGGATGGAGAAGCGCCAGCAACCCAATGTGGGTCAACCGGGAAATGTATAGGGATTCAAAAGGAAGTTCTTGTTGTTATACTCACATCTGGGTGAGTTGGTCGGGGCTTCAGATGGGAGATTTTCAGGAAGGTGGTGCTGTGAGGTGGAGTGTCAGCACTTCCGGTCGAACATCCGTGGTGTCAGCGTGTTGGCAAAAATTTATGAAACAGGTGGGCGAGTAATGTCAGTGTGGATAACTTTCAAGTGTAAATACATAAACTTACCATCAGCAACGAGGTTCCTTGGATGACGTGAAAATCCTGAGCGAGATGAGTGGTGGATGATCTGCTTGATCAAAATTATTGGTGGTAGTTCTGTTTGGGGAAGTCTGGATCCCTTGATAACACTACTGTGGCTGATGGTGGTTGATTGGGCAGATGAACTGTGGGTGTTGAGCCGCTGTGCAGGAGAACTGGTGAGCAGGGGGAGAAGGGACCGTGGATGGCCGGTTTCTGAGCAGTGTCAAAATGAAGGGGGCGCTGAATAAACGGGTGTGCGCCAGGCAGCTGGACGAGACACAGGGCTGCCAGGCTTCTGAGATCAGCGAGTGGGGGGGGGGGGGGGGGGAGGCG
>NW_017310068.1:24535-28181 GCF_000935625.1 Nanorana parkeri
TGTGTGTGTGTGAGAGTGAGATTGTGTGGGGGGTGGGGGGGTGGGGGGGGGGAGTGACTCCTTGCTGTGTGGGGAATCTTTGTGGCAACTTGAGAAAGCCTAGCCCTGTCGTGCGGCTTGTGAGCGAAGAGGGCAGGCATGGGGATGGTGCAGTAGGACGGGAGCACAGTGGAGCAAGCTGCCGGGACCGGAGCCAGCAAGGAGCCCTGGCAGTGTCAGATTTGATGTGGAACAACGGCAACGCGTTTTGAAGAGTTGCTCTTCTTTTTCAAGCCAGGGTAAAGAAGAGGTGTTATGGCGGGGGGTTTTTTAATGGGGGGGGGGGGGGGGTTTGCCAGATGTGATGGAGGGGGGGAGTTTTGACAAATGGCCGTTCCTATGATGGAGGAATGCCATGATGAACATGTCAGAAGGTGTGGGAAAGGGATATGTGGTGGAAACATAGGGATGTTGTTAGGAAGCAACATATAGCAACGGTAGATGGATTTGTGAGAAAGGTGTGTTGAGGATGATGCCAAGATGGGTTAACAATAACCATTTAGGGAAGTGCTTAACATTACATTTTAAATTTAAAGGCAAATCGTGCAGTGTAGGGGAACATTTTCAAATGATGGTATTGATTTCTATTTCTTCATTAAGACCATAAGGGGACAGTGTGTTAAGCTTGTAAATCCAATGTCTCCTGTTAACACAGCTGATTAAATGTTTCTGGTGGAGGTAGGAGGTTGGTGATCTGTTATATAACAAAGACCTGAAGATGTTTTATGTTTTTGTGGTGTTTCTGGAGGAAGTGGCGGGGGACACTATGTTCGGTGTTACCTGGGTTCAAAAAAATCTCCTGTCCTCTACTATTTGCTTACCTAGGGGACGAATGGTGCAACCTATATAGAGGTCGCAGGGGCATTTCAGGTCGTAAACAACAAAATCATGAGCACAGGTGGTGAATTGGGGGATGGGAAATGTTTTCGAAAGTGGTTTGACTATGTGTAATGAACTGGCATGTGAGGCATTGTCTTTTTTTGCATTGATTGACTCCTATCCTGTTGTCAAAAAGGAATGTGTGTGTTGGTTTTGTTTTTTGGGAGGAAAGTTTGCTCATTGCCACGATATTTTTCCAATTTCGGATCGCACTTGAGTATATGCCAATTCTTTTTAAGAATTGATTCGATGGCTTTAAATCTACTGTTGAAGGGCGTAATGAAACATACAGCGTTCTCCTGTGCTTGCTGTTCAATTCTGTGTTTTTTCTTTTGTTTTATAGCTGGGTTTTGTGTAGAGAAATGTTCTTGGGATTTAGTGACAAGGTTTTTGGGGTATTCTTTCTCAAGGAACTTATGCTTCAGAAGGTGACTTTGAATAAAAATTACAGACAAGAAAGATTACCTTGAACAATCTCTAAAACTGCCCCTTAGGGACGTTTCGTTTCCACAAGGGGTGGTGGCAACTTTTGAAGTGGAGATAAGAGTTACCAGCAGTGGGTTTAAAATGTGTTTTAATGATGATGGTCTTATCTGTGTGGAAGAGCTCCAGGTCTAAGAAAACTATTTTGAGTGGGTCTGAGGGAAGTTTTGAGTAAGTTGTATTGTCAGACAGGAGGGGGTGGGCTTCCTTGATAGTCAGTACGATTTTAAATCACTATGCCACCTCATTTGCCTGCCTGTCGTATTGAGATGTTATCGTTACCAGTAGAGCTGCAGCTAACGATTATTTTCAAAATCGATTAGTTAGCCGTTTATTACATACATATTGAGTTCGATTAATCGGTTAATCGGATAAAAAATAAAATACATTTTAAAAAATTGCTCCAGTGATGGACTACTAGCTTGTATTGAGATTGCAGTCCATCACAGGAGCAAGCTTGGAGCGGTGGAAGTAAATAAGATAAAAAAAAGTGTGGTGTGCAATATAGTGTAAAATGATATAGCAATGAATGCAGCATGGCACCGGCTATAGAGGACTACAAATCCCAGCAATTGTACATTATACAGCACAATACAGAATACCACCAGCTATAGAGGAATACAACAAATCCCAGCAATAATATATTATACAGCGCAATGCAGAATACCACCAGCTATATAGGAATACAACAAATACCAGCAATACAATATAGCATAGTCAGGTTTTTTTTTAATGCTTTTTGTTTTTTGATGGAAAGATTGGTTTTCTTACATCTATCCAGACTCTTGTTCGATGTTAAGTTACCTCCATTGGGGTCACACAGTTTTGTGAACTCGGCGTAAGTTGTTTGGCAAAATGTTTCAATGTATATTCCTTTCGATTTTAATGGGTAAAAACTGGACAGGGGACGTAATGAGCTGTGTTTGATGCTTGGGTTAAGCCAATCCGCTAGTACAAAGTCGGGCGGGTTGGAGGGGTCAGAGAGTTTCTCTAGGATGGCCAATGTGTCTCTGTCAGTGTTAATGTCAAACGAGTCTGATGCAATGTTGTCTGGTGGGTTCAACTCTTCTAAATTATCTGGTGGTGCGATATTGTTGTAGTGTCTTTTAAGGGTCAAATGGCGGATGAATTTGTTTAAATCCTTGAAAAGCGTAAAGAATTGGGTTTAATGTCTGGTGCGAAACTGAGACCTTTGTTTAACAGGGTTGTTTCATGTGAGGTCAGAGAGGTTGAAGATTCTAACTGTGGACTGTTTGGATGTTGCCTTTTCTCTTTATGAAACGCCCGTGGGAACATGTTCTTCGTCTAATTCCTCTTCGGGTCTTTTTCTTTTTTGAGGGCGCACGGGGCCTGATCCTAAAAAATGCTCTGGATGTTATTAAGTGGATAAGATGGGTTCCGGGGTGTTGGTAATTAAGTGTGGGAGGAGAGAATTGTGGTTAGCGGTCTAGTCCTCTGACGGCCCTGAAGAAGGTGGGTTATCAGTGTGAGACAGTGGATTATTGTTTGGGTTGGTTGGGAAATCTGGAGCATGATGATGTGAAGATTCTTGCGTGGCTAGGGGTTCTCGTGTTGGGGGGAAACATGAGGTGGAGGGGAGAGTCAGGATGGTGGTATCCTGATTGGGCCAACTGTGTTGGAGGACATGGAATGCTTGATGGATTTGGCCGTGGGCTCGTCCAAGGTCAGTTTTGTGATGTAGTCAGACGGGTTGGGAGATAGTGACATGAGTGGTGTTGGTTTAATGGAAGTGGCGTTTTTCCAATTAAAAATGTGGCCTTCTGCATAATACGTTTGGTCTCGGAAAAGTTTTTTGGATTTACCTTGGACTATATTCTCCTTGTGCTTAGTTTTATTTTTCTCCAGGGTGGAAAGCCATTTGGGGAAGAGGTGGGAGGTCCCAAATTAATTTGTCATATTGGTTGGAGTCTTTTTCGGATGTTATTTTGGTTAATTTTCTTTCTCGCTGTTTTATTATTAGTTCTATCCATTTGGCGGTACTGAACTCTGCTTCCCATTGTTTTTGTAGATCGAGGAAATCGCCGCGATTTTTTCTATTCTAAGGCCCCTGGGTGTGATTTTTAAGCTCTAAGTACTTTCATAGGTATTCGATATCCCACCATTACAGGTTTTTAGCAAAGGCCAAATGTTGTAGTTTCAGGAATTGTTTGCGCATGGTGGTCTCGAATGTTTGGATGTGTGGTAGATGGAGGTTATTGGAAAGGAGTGGGGGTATGCTCGGTCC
>NW_017310068.1:28244-29675 GCF_000935625.1 Nanorana parkeri
GAAAAAATGTAATTGGAAAGCGATGGCCCCTTGGGTGCTGCTGTAGGACAGTCACATTGGCTCTAATTATGGGAGAGAGTATTTCAGTTTTTTAAGTTCACTTATCAGTGGCCATAATGTTATGGTGGATTGGTGTATGTTTTTTTATATGTGCAACACTTTAGGGAAGTAGGGAAAAGCAAAAACCTATGTTGATTTACATTTTTGTCACCTCTATCCCTCTTAAAGGGTTTTCCCTGGAGCAGCTGTCCTCAGTGGTAGATTTTTACCTTAAGGACAAGGAAAAACAGAGGAAGAAGCGCTACGACCGAATGAGGTATAATAAGTTTTAGTTTAGAAAAAACATTCTAGGGAATAAGCTCTCTCCGAAGGTATGGAAGGGGTTAAGGGGCGCAAGGTGTGCTGCTTCTCAAATGTGCGGACCTGGGTGTCCGACGTTTGTACTGAAGATAACAAAAAGGGAGGGAGACACCTTTTTACCACCTACCTAAAATTCACAAGAAAGAAATTACAACCCTGGTCGGCCAATAGTATCAAGTATTGACAGTCTCACTAGCGGCCTTTCCCGTAGATGTAGATCAGTTTCTACAGCCCATTATCATCACCACCATTATGTCACTACATCTGGGAGTACCACCTACCACTGGGTATCCCTGGATGTTTGTTCCCTGTACACATCCATTCCCCATGAAGTAGGCCTCCAGGCACTACAGTATTACCTTTCACAACAACCTGCTTTACACCACAAACAAGCACAATTCATCCTGAACTCCACTAAATTCAACTTAGAACACTTTTTCGCTCCTTGACAAATTTTACATCCAAATCCAAGGCACAGCCATGGGGGCGAATTATGCCCCCAGCTACGTCAACCTCATTGGGAACACTTCCACATCTGAACATCAGAACCAACCCCTTTGCAAAATATCTAATCTTTTATGGTCGCTACATCGATGACATCATCATCATATGGGACGGACCATCAAACACCAAAACAGCAAATAGTTTTCCCAGCACACTCACCAGCCAGCATGCAAAAAAACTTGTCTCACCGCTAAGGTTAAAAACAGAGGTTTAGTCATACGTCTTCTGCAGAAAATGTGAAAGCAGCGTCAAGGCACCTCTAAATAGTGCGGTCCTAACTCTAAACTATGAGAGTCTCCATCTTGGAGCACATATGGCAAAAAGATCAAACCATTAAACACCTTCACTGATTTTCTGACACATTGCAACAACAACCCCTCTGGTCTGAAATTCATTCATGCCATTGATAGCCTCAAATTAGTTTTCCTAGACCTGGAGCTCTCCCACACAGATAAGACCATCATCACTAAAACACATTTTAAACCCACTGATGGTAACTCTTATCTCCACTTCAAAAGTTGCCGCTAGGGGAGGGGGAAGAGTGCTAGAGAGGTCAGCCCTGATCTG
>NW_017310069.1:0-700 GCF_000935625.1 Nanorana parkeri
CTCTGCTGACCGGCTCCAGCCATTCTCCGTCATGGCGCTGCCACTCCACGCTGCAACCGGCCTCCTCGCATACCGCCTGGAAGAAGGGGGACCCGGCCAGGACCCCCGGCGACTTGCAGAGTAATATTGCCTCCTGAGACTGCGGCGCACCATTACAAGCTGCCCACCCTGCGATATCAAGGCCGGGGGCGTCCTCTGCCAGCCAATCCCGAGCCAACTGACGGAGGCGGCTACGCGGCAAGAGAAGCGTCAGATCGTTGGATGCCATGGTCCGCGGGGGCGGGTCCTGGGAGGAGAATAATCCAACAATAATAAATATCTCCACCCACGAGGAACCCCACCAGTCTATTGGCCTCCAAGCTTGTCACCATTTACTTTCTGAGTCTCCCTTCCGCTGCTGTATAGGGGGAAAGTGGGACCCCTCCAATCACTGCTCCCTCCTCTTGGTGACCCCTGCAATCACTGCTCCCTCCTCTTGGTGACCCCTCCAATCACTGCTCCCTTCCTCCTGGTGACCCCTGCAATCACTGCTCCCTCCTCTTGGTGACCCCTCCAATCACTGCTCCCTTCCTCTTGGTGACCCCTCCAATCACTGCTCCCTTCCTCCTGGTGACCCTTCCAATCACTGCTCCCTTCCTCCTGGTGACCCCTCCAATCACTGCTCCCTTCCTCCTGGTGACCCCTCCAATCACTGCTCCCT
>NW_017310069.1:3894-8949 GCF_000935625.1 Nanorana parkeri
TCCATATACTATGCACCCAAATAGGAGAGTGGGGTGAGGGGACAATCACATTCACTTCTATATTTAGCTGTTTGGCTGGAGTTGCCCTTCGATGTATCGTATATATGTCAGTTATATCTTTGGATCAGCCTGATACCATGGTGTCTGTGTATAAGTCACCATTTTGAATTTGTTTCATGAAAAGTATTTCTGACTTTTTATAGAAATTTAGAAAACTGACCTGCGCATTCCCTCCCCTCAATAACATATAAGCTGGAGATATTCTGATATCTAACAGGAGCATAAAGAGTGCAGAAGGGGTTCCACCCAAAGGGGAAATGGTAAGGTTTGATTACATGCAAGAGTCAAGGGAATCAATAAAAGACATAAAATGTATCTATGACCTTCCTACAGATAGACAGATATTCTATTTGCTGCACATGGCTGTATCATGGGTTGGTGGTCTGTTTCTTAATTTCGGGTTCCCCTGGATAGAGATGACGGCTTGAACAGAAGAGTAACTTGTAATGATTATGAAAATAAATACTCTAACAATCATTCCTAAGTATGGGGAGAACAGGAGCATGCTAAAGACAGCCAGGTACAGAGCCAAGCAAAGGCAAACCTGAAGGATCATGGTCCTGACTGCCCGGAGGTGACCTTCTAGCTGTGGAGATGAACTGAACTGAGATGAGTTCTGACGGATCTGTTGGACATGACTCAGGAGAGACATGACACTGAGCCCAATGCAGATGAAGCACAGAAGAAACGGGAGGAGAGAACCTAGAACCATATAGAGGGGAACGTATCGGACATCCACTTGAATGTCGTGACGATTTCCAGATGGATCGCTGGTCATGTTTCTATAATTAATATCTATGGTCCAAGGAAGTGGAAGAGTTAGGAGGAACAATCCCACCAAGGAGACAATGAGAAGCTGCGTAATAGAAGAAGACAATCTTTTCTTTACCTGAAGGAAAACGTGGTGGGAACACTTGACCAGTTTCAGGCAGTAATAGGCGGAAAGCCAAGCCGTGTTCCAGACGCTCTCACACATCAGAAAGGTATGACACGCAAAGATACAGATATATAGTCTCTTGCCTTGTGGTAAGTGAGAGCCAAAATAAAAGATCAGACTTTCTATGGTACAAGTGCATTGGAAGGTGATCCCGGTGAGAGCCAGCAAGAGGACAATTTTGTCAGACACGTTTAATCCTTTCTTCTTCCTCCATTCCCGGACATACACGGCGATTATGTAGGAATTCAGAGTCAGACCTGACACCAAGGTGACTCAACGGGGGAGTCAGACCTGACACCAAGTTGAAGAAAAGGGAGAAAAGTCGGATTATATCTGCTACCGACCACATTCTTGCTGTGTCTGTTGTCGGAGAAGTTCGGCTCTTAGGCTGTGCCGAGTCAATGGATGGAATTAATGGCTACACTGAATTAGTAGAGAGAGATGACAAGGATAGACATGCAAATTCCCATAATGTTTGATTTCATGGCTTCTTTTATTTGTATAGTGAGATGAATGGAATATGAGACCACAGAAACGTCTTTCCATCACAAGGTAAATATTATTTTACATTGAGGGGAGGGGGGGAGGGGAATGTTCTAGAGATTTATATTGTTGACCTTGAACCGTAAATATCTGTTGGGGACATCTATCACAAGGCAGTTGATAGCAGCCGCTTGCCTCTACCTGGAAGCGGATACTGTTCTCCGTTACTATGTAGGGGTGTAGAACAGCCTGGTCACCACCAATGGTGAGCATGGGTGCTTTGGGAGTGGTGCCCCGTTTTATTACCTCCCCCAGGAAGGGGAATGCAGGTAGCATGACAGAAGGCCAACATGTCCGACTATCTTCCAGGTTGGGGGATATTAGGCCATATGTAACGCTGTGTACAGCTGGGAGGAGACTTCCCCATGTTGTGTCCAGAGAACCTTTCATGGAGTCAGAGGAACCATTCATGGAGTCAGGGGAACCATTCATGGAGTCAGAGGAACCATTCAGTCGTACAAGCCGGGTCAGGAGCCGGAGCGGGTAGTCGTACAAGCCGGGTCAGGAGCCGGAGCGGGTAGTCGTACAAGCCGGGTCAGGAGCCGGAGCGGGTAGTCGTACAAGCCGGGTCAGGAGCCGGAGCGGGTAGTCGTACAAGCCGGGTCAGGAGCCGGAGCGGGTAGTCGTACAAGCCGGGTCAGGAGCCGGAGCGGGTAGTCGTACAAGCCGGGTCAGGAGCCGGAGCGGGTAGTCGTACAAGCCGGGTCAGGAGCCGGAGCGGGTAGTCGTACAAGCCGGGTCAGGAGCCGGAGCGGGTAGTCGTACAAGCCGGGTCAGGAGCCGGAGCGGGTAGTCGTACAAGCCGGGTCAGGAGCCGGAGCGGGTAGTCGTACAAGCCGGGTCAGGAGCCGGAGCGGGTAGTCGTACAAGCCGGGTCAGGAGCCGGAGCGGGTAGTCGTACAAGCCGGGTCAGGAGCCGGAGCGGGTAGTCGTACAAGCCGGGTCAGGAGCCGGAGCGGGTAGTCGTACAAGCCGGGTCAGGAGCCGGAGCGGGTAGTCGTACAAGCCGGGTCAGGAGCCGGAGCGGGTAGTCGTACAAGCCGGGTCAGGAGCCGGAGCGGGTAGTCGTACAAGCCGGGTCAGGAGCCGGAGCGGGTAGTCGTACAAGCCGGGTCAGGAGCCGGAGCGGGTAGTCGTACAAGCCGGGTCAGGAGCCGGAGCGGGTAGTCGTACAAGCCGGGTCAGGAGCCGGAGCGGGTAGTCGTACAAGCCGGGTCAGGAGCCGGAGCGGGTAGTCGTACAAGCCGGGTCAGGAGCCGGAGCGGGTAGTCGTACAAGCCGGGTCAGGAGCCGGAGCGGGTAGTCGTACAAGCCGGGTCAGGAGCCGGAGCGGGTAGTCGTACAAGCCGGGTCAGGAGCCGGAGCGGGTAGTCGTACAAGCCGGGTCAGGAGCCGGAGCGGGTAGTCGTACAAGCCGGGTCAGGAGCCGGAGCGGGTAGTCGTACAAGCCGGGTCAGGAGCCGGAGCGGGTAGTCGTACAAGCCGGGTCAGGAGCCGGAGCGGGTAGTCGTACAAGCCGGGTCAGGAGCCGGAGCGGGTAGTCGTACAAGCCGGGTCAGGAGCCGGAGCGGGTAGTCGTACAAGCCGGGTCAGGAGCCGGAGCGGGTAGTCGTACAAGCCGGGTCAGGAGCCGGAGCGGGTAGTCGTACAAGCCGGGTCAGGAGCCGGAGCGGGTAGTCGTACAAGCCGGGTCAGGAGCCGGAGCGGGTAGTCGTACAAGCCGGGTCAGGAGCCGGAGCGGGTAGTCGTACAAGCCGGGTCAGGAGCCGGAGCGGGTAGTCGTACAAGCCGGGTCAGGAGCCGGAGCGGGTAGTCGTACAAGCCGGGTCAGGAGCCGGAGCGGGTAGTCGTACAAGCCGGGTCAGGAGCCGGAGCGGGTAGTCGTACAAGCCGGGTCAGGAGCCGGAGCGGGTAGTCGTACAAGCCGGGTCAGGAGCCGGAGCGGGTAGTCGTACAAGCCGGGTCAGGAGCCGGAGCGGGTAGTCGTACAAGCCGGGTCAGGAGCCGGAGCGGGTAGTCGTACAAGCCGGGTCAGGAGCCGGAGCGGGTAGTCGTACAAGCCGGGTCAGGAGCCGGAGCGGGTAGTCGTACAAGCCGGGTCAGGAGCCGGAGCGGGTAGTCGTACAAGCCGGGTCAGGAGCCGGAGCGGGTAGTCGTACAAGCCGGGTCAGGAGCCGGAGCGGGTAGTCGTACAAGCCGGGTCAGGAGCCGGAGCGGGTAGTCGTACAAGCCGGGTCAGGAGCCGGAGCGGGTAGTCGTACAAGCCGGGTCAGGAGCCGGAGCGGGTAGTCGTACAAGCCGGGTCAGGAGCCGGAGCGGGTAGTCGTACAAGCCGGGTCAGGAGCCGGAGCGGGTAGTCGTACAAGCCGGGTCAGGAGCCGGAGCGGGTAGTCGTACAAGCCGGGTCAGGAGCCGGAGCGGGTAGTCGTACAAGCCGGGTCAGGAGCCGGAGCGGGTAGTCGTACAAGCCGGGTCAGGAGCCGGAGCGGGTAGTCGTACAAGCCGGGTCAGGAGCCGGAGCGGGTAGTCGTACAAGCCGGGTCAGGAGCCGGAGCGGGTAGTCGTACAAGCCGGGTCAGGAGCCGGAGCGGGTAGTCGTACAAGCCGGGTCAGGAGCCGGAGCGGGTAGTCGTACAAGCCGGGTCAGGAGCCGGAGCGGGTAGTCGTACAAGCCGGGTCAGGAGCCGGAGCGGGTAGTCGTACAAGCCGGGTCAGGAGCCGGAGCGGGTAGTCGTACAAGCCGGGTCAGGAGCCGGAGCGGGTAGTCGTACAAGCCGGGTCAGGAGCCGGAGCGGGTAGTCGTACAAGCCGGGTCAGGAGCCGGAGCGGGTAGTCGTACAAGCCGGGTCAGGAGCCGGAGCGGGTAGTCGTACAAGCCGGGTCAGGAGCCGGAGCGGGTAGTCGTACAAGCCGGGTCAGGAGCCGGAGCGGGTAGTCGTACAAGCCGGGTCAGGAGCCGGAGCGGGTAGTCGTACAAGCCGGGTCAGGAGCCGGAGCGGGTAGTCGTACAAGCCGGGTCAGGAGCCGGAGCGGGTAGTCGTACAAGCCGGGTCAGGAGCCGGAGCGGGTAGTCGTACAAGCCGGGTCAGGAGCCGGAGCGGGTAGTCGTACAAGCCGGGTCAGGAGCCGGAGCGGGTAGTCGTACAAGCCGGGTCAGGAGCCGGAGCGGGTAGTCGTACAAGCCGGGTCAGGAGCCGGAGCGGGTAGTCGTACAAGCCAGAGTCAGGAGCCGGAGGAGAACGTCAGCCAGGATCGGGTCATACACATACTCAGAATACACCGAGCAGCAGGAAGACCACGCCGGGGCAAGGTCAGACTGGACTGAGCGGTTTATATATAGTGAGCGACGTGACATCATCACTCAGAGACAGGAAACTCCCATCTGACTCCCTCGGGTGATGTTCTCCTGTTTGGCCACAAGAGGGAGCCGGGGAGTAGTGAGCAACGTTACGCAGTCTGCTAGACACAGGAGGAACCACAGGTGGGTGGAATGGCAGCCAAGCAAACAAGCAAAG
>NW_017310069.1:8960-9907 GCF_000935625.1 Nanorana parkeri
CCCCCCCCCCCCTCCCCGTGGAGAGGGACCTGGTTTAGAGGGAAAACGAGCATGGAAGGAGCACAACAGAGCGGGGGCGTGAACATCTTCAGATGCCAACTAAGAGCGTTCCTCCGGACCATAGCCTTTCCAATGAACCAAATACTGCCAACGGCCCCTAGACACACGGGAATCCATTATACTGCGAGTAACATACCCCTTGTGGTCCTTGACTAGGACGGGCAGCAGAAGAAGTGAAGCGATTACAGATCAGAGACTTAAGGAGCGAGACATGGAAAACATGGGGGATGCGCATGGACTCAGGGAGGTCTAGAGCGTAGGCTACCGGATGGATCTTTTGCGAAGGATACGATATGGTCCAACGTAACGGGGAGCCAGCTTGTTGGTGGGAACCCAGAGATGCAAATTGCGAGAGGACAGCCAAACCCTCTCCCCGACCTGGTAGGATGGAGCGGGCATACGTCTACGATCAGCCTGGAGCCCCGAGCTGCACCTCGGATGGAGCGGGCATACGCCTACGATCAGCCTGGAGCCCCGAGCTGCACCTCGGATGGAGCGGCATACGTCTACGATCAGCCTGGAGCCCCGAGCTGCACCTCGGATGGAGCGGGCATACGTCTACGATCAGCCTGGAGCCCCGAGCTGCACCTCGGATGGAGCGGGCATACGTCTACGATCAGCCTGGAGCCCCGAGCTGCACCTCGGATGGAGCGGGCATACGTCTACGATCAGCCTGGAGCCCCGAGCTGCACCTCGGATGGAGCGGGCATACGTCTACGATCAGCCTGGAGCCCCGAGCTGCACCTCGGATGGAGCGGGCATACGTCTACGATCAGCCTGGAGCCCCGAGCTGCACCTCGGATGGAGCGGGCATACGTCTACGATCAGCCTGGAGCCCCGAGCTGCACCTCGGATGGAGCGGGCATACGTCTACGATCAGCCTGGAG
>NW_017310069.1:11675-17593 GCF_000935625.1 Nanorana parkeri
CCCCCCCCCCCCTCCCCTTGGAGAGGGACCTGGTTTAGAGGGAAAACGAGCATGGAAGGAGCACAACAGAGCGGGGGCGTGAACATCTTCAGATGCCAACTAAGAGCGTTCCTCCGGACCATAGCCTTTCCAATGAACCAAATACTGCCAACGGCCCCTAGACACACGGGAATCCATTATACTGCGAGTAACATACCCCTTGTGGTCCTTGACTAGGACGGGCAGCAGAAGAAGTGAAGCGATTACAGATCAGAGACTTAAGGAGCGAGACATGGAAAACATGGGGGATGCGCATGGACTCAGGGAGGTCTAGAGCGTAGGCTACCGGATGGATCTTTTGCGAAGGATACGATATGGTCCAACGTAACGGGGAGCCAGCTTGTTGGTGGGAACCCAGAGATGCAAATTGCGAGAGGACAGCCAAACCCTCTCCCCGACCTGGTAGGATGGAGCGGGCATACGTCTACGATCAGCCTGGAGACCCGAGCTGCACCTCGGATGGAGCGGGCATACGTCTACGATCAGCCTGGAGCCCCGAGCTGCACCTCGGAGACACTCCTGAACCTGCACCCATGTGGAGCGGAGCTCTTGAAGGTGGTCCTCCAGAGCCGGTAACCTTTGGGATTGGGACGAATCGGGCAACTACTGCAGGTTGAAACCCAAAGTTCACCAGGAAGGGTGGAAGGCGAGTGGAGGAGTTGACGTGGCTATTATGAGCGAACTCTGCCCGCGGCAAAAGGTCCGACCGGTTGCCATGATGGTCTGAGATGTAACACTTCGGGAATCGCTCCAAGGCTTGGTCAGCCCGCTCTGCAGCCCCGTTGGGACTGGTGGATGGTAAGCCGAGGAGAAGGAAAGCTGAATCCCCAACTGAGCAGAGAAGGCGCGCCAAGACCCGAGAGACCAACTGGCTGCCCCTATCCGAGACAACGACCTGAGGTACCCCAAGCGACCGTAAGACCTCCCTGGCAAAAACGACGGCAAGCTCATGGGCAGAAGGAAGTTTCTTCAATGGAACACAACGAACCATCTAAGAAAATCCACGAGGATGGCCGTGTGGCCTTTAGAATCAGGCAGGTCCACAATAAAACCCATGGATGAGTGTGTCCCGGGGCGCCCACCATTCGGGGCGGGCTGCAGCAATCCCACCGGAAGGTGGCCTGAGCACAAACCTGACAGGAAGCTACAAAGTCGTTACGGATCCCCGGCCACCAAAACTGGTCACAGACCAAACCATCACCATTCCTGCCCGGGTGGCCCGAAGCCTTGGCAACGTGGTATACGGAAAGGAGCTTGGTTCGGAGGTCTACCGGTACAAAGCGTTTTCCCACCGGCCTCTCCGGAGGAGCATCGGACTGAGCAGCCAAAATGTGTCCCCCCTCCCCCCCCCCAAAGGTGACGTCAGACTGGAGCGTGTGGAGGCGATTAGGAGGTACAACAGGAACAGTCTCCTCCTCGGACAGGGCGTCACCCTCAACGTTCCTAGACCCGGGCCAGACAGGAAGAAAGCCCACCTGGCCTGCCGGGAGGATAGTCGTTTGGCCTCCAGGAGATAGGTGAGATCCTTGTGGTGAGTGAGTGTCAACACGGGAACAGGGGGGGTCCCCTCAGGGAGATGCGGCCGATCCTTGAGGGGGACCCCCGATGATCGCCAACAATTCCCCGTCGCCGATCTCGTACTTGGACTCAGCCGGAGACGGTCTCTTAGAAAAGAACCCTCACGGGTGAAGTCAGCCCTACGGGTGAGGAACGTTGAGACAGGAGGGCGCCGACCCCCGACTCGTCCACCTCCAATAGGAATGGTGAGGCCGGGATGGGCGGGGCTAAGAGCGGTGCGGTGGACAAAGCCAATTTCAGCTTCTCAAGGGCTTGTTCAGCGGCCGGAGACCAGGGCAGAGGGTCCGCACCCCCCTTAGTCAGGTCAGTGATGGGTGGGACCGGGGCGGAGTCATTCATGATGAATTCATGATAAGTAGGGAAGCCCAAAAGTCGTTGGATGGAACGTAAACCAACCGGGCGAGGCCATTGGAGCACGGCGGCTAATTTCTGGGGGTCCATGGTAAAGCCCCTCGTCTGAGTGGTTTATATATATAGTGAGTGGTGTGACATCATCACTCAGGGACAGGAAACTCCCACCTGGCTCTCTCAGGTGACGTTCTCCTGTCTGGCCAGAAGAGGGAGCCGGGGAGTAGTGAGCAACGTTCCATAGTGTGCTCAGACAAAGGCGGAGTCACAGGTGGGTGGAGTGGCAGCCAAACCAGGAGCCCTGACACCCGCTCTGCGTCGGCATCACCCAACCTGTGCCCACCTGTCACAGAATCAATGCAGGAGGTCTCTTCCCGGAGTCCAGACACCAAACTTGAGGGATGAATTGTCCTCTCTCGGGGTGGCCATCTTCTGGTGGCTTCCGTGCACTGCGCTCATCCTCACATTTTAGGAGGAAGGTCTCCCTGTGGTCCAGACTCCGGTATCTTCTCAGTCTCTTAGGGTGTCAACACTCTGTCCTTCTTCAGACACTTTCTGTTATAGGGTGACAACGCTTTGTCCATGTCTCTGTTGTCCTCTTGTGTTGTCACCCTGACACATATTACACAGAAATGGTCCACTGTTGTCACCTAAGAAATGCCATGCAGGCATTACTGGAGTCATGTAGACAGGAAGTAGCTGTAAACAGTCTGTGGGAGACATGCAATGGAATAGCTATAATAGGCTTTTATTCCTATGGTAACGGACGGACAGAGGTGATCACATGACTTCCTGTCAGGTGACCCTGGACACCCCCACCCCACAGTATCTGTAAACAAGCAGTACTGTCTGCGATGAGAGGGGGCGGGGTTATTTGACGAGTCATTCCAGATCCCATTGAGGGGCGTGGCAATGCACATAATGGGCGGTCTCCAATCCTCGTGGTAACACGCGCTTTCCGCCCGCTGGGTGCAGACAAGGAGAGAGGAGTTCGCTGATTGGATGATCACAGTCCCTTCTTGAGGTACAGACACTTATGGGGCGGGGCAGTACTATCCTCCCACAGGGGGCAGGGTCTTGTCTTCATGGTAACGGCCAGCAATAAAGCAGAGCGGGAGAAAGGGATATGCTGATTGGTCGGGAGGATTATATGTACAGAGGAGGCCCCGCCCTAACGGGAAGTGTGTGCCTGAACCACGTGCGTGCTGTATGATGGAGGTGAGATAGCGGCATATTGCAGGCATGGGGAGGGGAGCTTAGCATGGCACCCCACTTCTCTATAGATGTCGCTCTCAGGGTGGGAGTGTTGTACGGTGCTCACCATTGGTGACTGCAGAACACTTTTATTGTACCTGTTATATGTTTCTGGAGGAGCTGATCCCCCCCAAACCACTGCCATGGAGGGGGGTGGCAGGGACCCCAAACCACTGCCATGGAGGGGGGTGGCAGGGACCCCAAACCACTGCCATGGAGGGGGGTGGCAGGGACCCCAAACCACTGCCATGGAGGGGGGTGGCAGGGACCCCAAACCACTGCCATGGAGGGGGGTGGCAGGGACCCCAAACCACTGCCATGGAGGGGGGTGGCAGGGACCCCAAACCACTGCCATGGAGGGGGGTGGCAGGGACCCCAAACCACTGCCATGGAGGGGGGTGGCAGGGACCCCAAACCACTGCCATGGAGGGGGGTGGCAGGGACCCCAAACCACTGCCATGGAGGGGGGTGGCAGGGACCCCAAACCACTGCCATGGAGGGGGGTGGCAGGGACCCCAAACACTGCCTTTGCGGGGGGAACGGGGACCCCAAATATTGCCATCTGGGAGGGAGAATGGTAGCTGCAAAACCCCAAACAATTTAGATGTGTCTGCACCCCCCCTTACCTTCCAGTCATAGTTGGGGTCTTTGTGGTGCTGGCACTGGGGGGAGGCGTCTTGGCGGCGTTGCTGGCACTGGGGGGAGGCGTCTTGGCGGCGTTGCTGGCACTGGGGGGAGGCGTCTTGGCGGCGTTGCTGGCACTGGGGGGAGGCGTCTTGGCGGCGTTGCTGGCACTGGGGGGAGGCGTCTTGGCGGCGTTGCTGGCACTGGGGGGAGGCGTCTTGGCGGCGTTGCTGGCACTGGGGGGAGGCGTCTTGGCGGCGTTGCTGGCACTGGGGGGAGGCGTCTTGGCGGCGTTGCTGGCACTGGGGGGAGGCGTCTTGGCGGCGTTGCTGGCACTGGGGGGAGGCGTCTTGGCGGCGTTGCTGGCACTGGGGGGAGGCGTCTTGGCGGCGTTGCTGGCACTGGGGGGAGGCGTCTTGGCGGCGTTGCTGGCACTGGGGGGAGGCGTCTTGGCGGCGTTGCTGGCACTGGGGGGAGGCGTCTTGGCGGCGTTGCTGGCACTGGGGGGAGGCGTCTTGGCGGCGTTGCTGGCACTGGGGGGAGGCGTCTTGGCGGCGTTGCTGGCACTGGGGGGAGGTGTCGTCATGGGGGGGAGTGTTTGTTCTTAATAATGGATTTTTGTTCCCCTGCAGAGCTCTCCGGTGTCGCAGTCTCTCAGTCCTCCCCGCTGCCCTCAGACTGAGTTCCGCTTTAGTGACTCTCCCAGTATGGAGCAAATGTGAGTGTCATGTGACTGGTCAAACTGGGGTCATGGGATAGATTTGGGGGTGTGGATTGATCCACTTTGAGGTCAGTCTGGGGAAGATAAATATCCTGCACCCAGCGCTCTGATGGGGAGGAAATGCTTTTTACAAGGTAAACATTGACTGTTGCTTCTCCAGCTCAGTGAAGGGTTTCAGCATACTCAGCCAGCCAATGAGGTCAGACATGGAGCTTGCAGTGCATGCTGGGAATATGAAGTAGCCAATCACTGATCTGCAGCCGGTCGGAGGGTAGGGAGGTCTCTGATAGGGATGCTGTTGGGAATACCTCTGTTCATATTTGGGGGAAGGGGGTCTTAGAATACTAGATGTCCTTTACCCAGAATTCCATTTCTCTGAGCTCTAGAGATGTTTTCTGTTCCTCCAGCCGCCAGCGACAGGCTCAGTTCACAGCAGAGAGAGACTGGAACCAGTTCCATCAACCGCGGAACCTCCTCCTGGCTCTGGTTGGGGAGGTGGGCGAGGTGGCAGAGCTCTTGTGAGTATGTGTGTCGTGGGGTAACTAGTGATGCAGTGGAGGGTTCTGGTCAGACATGGTGGGGGTGGGCTGGTTAAGTGTTTTGGTAAGATGTGGTGGGGTGAAGGTCTGGTGGTATGATGTGGGGGATGGGGGTTCTGGTAAGACGTGGAGGGATGGTGGTATAATGGCGGGTTCCGGTAAGATGAAGGTCTGGTGGTATGATGGAGGCCTCTGGTTAGTATGGGCTCCCTCTATTGGTGGTGCCTATCCAGAGACTGGTATACTATAAATGTTGGTGTTGAGTATCTTCTTCTTGGCCTGACGCTCTCTCTCTCTTCCAGTCAGTGGCAGGGGGAGGTCTCGGAAGGTCTCCCCGGCTGGTCGCAGTCTCAGCGGGAGTCTCTCTCTCATGAGCTCAGCGATGTCCTCATCTACCTGCTGGAACTGGCAGAGAAATGTCATGTGGACCTCCCACGCGCTGTCCTTGCCAAGATGGAGTTGAATGCGGCGAAGTATCCGGCCGCTCGGGTCCAGGGGAGCGCCAAGAAGTATACGGAGTACAGCTCTGCAGAGAACGGATCCGCCGGCAGTCCCAACCAATAGCGGTTCCTGTAGGGCCCGACCTCTCCATTGTGGTCCTGGTTCTCAGGGTTGTGGGCTGGCCCTCCATTGTGGTCCTGGTTCTCATGGTTGTGGGCGGCCTCTCCATTGGGGTCCTGGTTCTCATGGTTGTGTGCAGCCTCTCCATTGTGGTCCTGGTTCTCATGGTTGTGGGCTGGCCCTCCATTGGGGTCCTGGTTCTCATGGTTGTGGGCGGCCTCTCCATTGTGGTCCTGGTTCTCATGGTTGTGGGC
>NW_017310069.1:17618-18148 GCF_000935625.1 Nanorana parkeri
GGGCGCGGTGGTCGGCCACCATCACTGACAGAATCTTCTTCCTCTTTCGGCCGGTTTTCATTTTAAGTGGCTTCTATATACCACCGTACCTCCTGCCTGGGTGCAGATCAGGGACGCCGGGTCATGTGACCTCAGCCTAAGGGGCCACAGCCAAATGTAAAGTTGTTTTTGGGTGGGGAAGGGATTGTACCGCCATCTGATTCCCCTCATTTCCTGTCCCCGGTGACAACGGTTTCACTAGACAGAAACACACTTTGATTTGGTTGCTGTGGCTTCTGCCTATTGGCATGGACGGTGGGCTGTTACCCACGGCAACCAGACTTACCTCTGACCTGCAATGCTCCAGTTGCTTCAGCCTCCCTGCCAGGACAACGGTCTGACCTCTGCTGGAACTCTGTTTGTGCTCCGCAGGGAATTTTACTGCAATGATCTTGTGTTGTGAATTTGTTTTCTGTATTGATGAGAAAAACCTGATTAAATCTCCGGTTATCATCTCCGTGTCTCCTGTCTCTTCTTCCAGGTCCTGGGAG
>NW_017310069.1:18644-20226 GCF_000935625.1 Nanorana parkeri
TGGAGGGGGCAGGGTTCGCTGCTGAGGGGGGGTGTGGAGGGGGCAGGGTTCGCTGCTGAGGGGGGGGGTGTGTGGAATAGCTCTTCTATTCCATAATTCCCCCCCATCATCATGCACGGCCTGCTCTGGAGTCCATGGGCCGTGTGTTACCCCCATGACAGCACCCAGGACACCTAGTGGCCGGTCGTACCCCAATGTTCACGTGGGGGCTACAAGGAAGAAACTATAAAGGCCGATACATAGTGTCCTACACATTGTAGCGCGGGAGTCCTGGACGCCATCTTTGTTCTGCCTCTTCCATCAGGTGAGCTCCTGGACAAAGACTCCGACATCAGCGACTCTCAGAGCCCCGCCACAGACGCTCCCGGGGACACCGACCAGGAGATGAGGACGGGGCCACACTGGGCCACACTGAGATGGAAGGCGGGGTCACGTCTCAGACTTAACAAAGAACCAAAGAGACGAAGAGATGTGATGTTTCTTTTCTCATCGCAGGAAGGAGCGCTGATCATAGAAGTGACCTCGTGCACAGTGTTATTATTATGGGATAGGAATGAGCAATCGCTTCAATTGTATCATTAGTATTGCATGACGCATCTACATACTTACTACATACTTACTACATACTTACTACATACTTACTACACATTGATATAACATATCTGCAAATAAGAGCGGAGACCATTAACGTATAGACAGTAAGCTGGCTCACGATTGGTTCGCGGTGACGTGTGACGATGAGACTGTCGCAGGTCGGCTCAGTAGATCGGGAGCACGTACCGGCGTTCGCTCACTTCTCGATCCTGTCACTGCAGAGAGCCGTGACTGTCACTCACCGCTCCCTGCAGGGATTCTCCCCGGGGGAGGGGGCGGGTACAGCTGGCTCCGCCTCTAGATAGGCGGAGCCAGCTGTCAGTCACGCAGCTTGGCGCATCCAGACAGCAATGTCGGGATCCGCTTCAGCTGCGGCGTCTTAGGCCCCATTCACACCGAGCGACATGAAAATCGCGCGACTTTGAGCGACGTGTCAAGCGACAACGCGCGACTTCTTCCTATTGGGCTGCATGCAATCAGGAGCAATATCGCTCAAAATCGCTCTAAGTCCCCGTTCACATATAGCGAATTGTCGCGCGATTTCCGCCGCGATATCGCGCATTTTTGCCGTGCGATATTGCGAGAAGTCGCCGGCCAATGCTATTCAATGGAGCTGTCTTAGCTCCATGTCGCGGTCGCAAGTCGCTTCTACCGGACCCTTTTTTCGGCGGATTTTGCTTTTTTTCTATGGAGCCCGACGGAGAAGGTCGCGCTACCGTCGCTGGAACGTCGCCCCGAAAGTCGCGCTATCCCGGCCGCTGCAAAGGTAAGTCGCTACATGTGAACGGGGTCTAAAAAAGGGTCACGTAGGAGCGACGGGATGTGAACGGCTCCATTGAAATGTATTGGTGAAGCTACATAGCGCGATAAATCGCTCCGGCGTCTCTATACCGCGAGCTGTAGCTCCCTATATACTGAGCCTAGGGTGACGGGAGGACGCTAGTTTGTGTCCCCGAGGAGGACTATGGGGGGGAAAAACTGACCCCTC
>NW_017310069.1:27073-28588 GCF_000935625.1 Nanorana parkeri
TTGTGTGGAATAGCTCTTCTATTCCATAATTCCCCCCCATCATCATGCACGGCCTGCTCTGGAGTCCATGGGCCGTGTGTTACCCCCATGACAGCACCCAGGACACCTAGTGGCCGGTCGTACCCCAATGTTCACGTGGGGGCTACAAGGAAGAAACTATAAAGGCCGATACATAGTGTCCTACACATTGTAGCGCGGGAGTCCTGGACGCCATCTTTGTTCTGCCTCTTCCATCAGGTGAGCTCCTGGACAAAGACTCCGACATCAGCGACTCTCAGAGCCCCGCCACAGACGCTCCCGGGGACACCGACCAGGAGATGAGGACGGGGCCACACTGGGCCACACTGAGATGGAAGGCGGGGTCACGTCTCAGACTTAACAAAGAACCAAAGAGACGAAGAGATGTGATGTTTCTTTTCTCATCGCAGGAAGGAGCGCTGATCATAGAAGTGACCTCGTGCACAGTGTTATTATTATGGGATAGGAATGAGCAATCGCTTCAATTGTATCATTAGTATTGCATGACGCATCTACATACTTACTACATACTTACTACATACTTACTACATACTTACTACACATTGATATAACATATCTGCAAATAAGAGCGGAGACCATTAACGTATAGACAGTAAGCTGGCTCACGATTGGTTCGCGGTGACGTGTGACGATGAGACTGTCGCAGGTCGGCTCAGTAGATCGGGAGCACGTACCGGCGTTCGCTCACTTCTCGATCCTGTCACTGCAGAGAGCCGTGACTGTCACTCACCGCTCCCTGCAGGGATTCTCCCCGGGGGAGGGGGCGGGTACAGCTGGCTCCGCCTCTAGATAGGCGGAGCCAGCTGTCAGTCACGCAGCTTGGCGCATCCAGACAGCAATGTCGGGATCCGCTTCAGCTGCGGCGTCTTAGGCCCCATTCACACCGAGCGACATGAAAATCGCGCGACTTTGAGCGACGTGTCAAGCGACAACGCGCGACTTCTTCCTATTGGGCTGCATGCAATCAGGAGCAATATCGCTCAAAATCGCTCTAAGTCCCCGTTCACATATAGCGAATTGTCGCGCGATTTCCGCCGCGATATCGCGCATTTTTGCCGTGCGATATTGCGAGAAGTCGCCGGCCAATGCTATTCAATGGAGCTGTCTTAGCTCCATGTCGCGGTCGCAAGTCGCTTCTACCGGACCCTTTTTTCGGCGGATTTTGCTTTTTTTCGATGGAGCCCGACGGAGAAGGTCGCGCTACCGTCGCTGGAACGTCGCCCCGAAAGTCGCGCTATCCCGGCCGCTGCAAAGGTAAGTCGCTACATGTGAACGGGGTCTAAAAAAGGGTCACGTAGGAGCGACGGGATGTGAACGGCTCCATTGAAATGTATTGGTGAAGCTACATAGCGCGATAAATCGCTCCGGCGTCTCTATACCGCGAGCTGTAGCTCCCTATATACTGAGCCTAGGGTGACGGGAGGACGCTAGTTTGTGTCCCCGAGGAGGACTATGGGGGGGAAAAACTGACCCCTC
>NW_017310069.1:28650-29969 GCF_000935625.1 Nanorana parkeri
ACGTTCTGTCAAAGATATCCGATTCATTCTTAATTGTACGGGTTCAGGTCAGAGGTCACCTCATGGGATAATATTGCTCCTAGTCCATCATTGGAGTAAGGTGACCCCAGTGTGTGACCTCATAATTAGGGTGAGGTCGCGGATCCCGGCCAGTCGGAAGTTGGGGATCTCCTTCGTCCCGGATCCCGGCCAGTCGGAAGTTGGGGATCTCCTTCGTCGCGGATCCCGGCCAGTCGGAAGTTGGGGATCTCCTTCGTCCCGGATCCCGGCCAGTCGGAAGTTGGGGATCTCCTTCGTCCCGGATCCCGGCCAGTCGGAAGTTGGGGATCTCCTTCGTCCCGGATCCCGGCCAGTCGGAAGTTGAGCGCCTTCCTCCCGGATCCCGGCCAGTCGGAAGTTGGGGATCTCCTTCGTCCCGGATCCCGGCCAGTCGGAAGTTGGGGATCTCCTTCGTCGCAGATCCCGGCCAGTCGGAAGTTGGGGATCTCCTTCGTCCCGGATCCCGGCCAGTCGGAAGTTGGGGATCTCCTTCGTCGCAGATCCCGGCCAGTCGGAAGTTGGGGATCTCCTTCGTCCCGGATCCCGGCCAGTCGGAAGTTGGGGATCTCCTTCGTCCCGGATCCCACCTCTAGATAGGCGGAGCCAGCTGTCAGTCACGCAGCTTGGCGCATCCAGACAGCAATGTCGGGATCCGCTTCAGCTGCGGCGTCTTAGGCCCCATTCACACCGAGCGACATGAAAATCGCGCGACTTTGAGCGACGTGTCAAGCGACAACGCGCGACTTCTTCCTATTGGGCTGCATGCAATCAGGAGCAATATCGCTCAAAATCGCTCTAAGTCCCCGTTCACATATAGCGAATTGTCGCGCGATTTCCGCGGCGATATCGCGCATTTTTGCCGTGCGATATTGCGAGAAGTCGCCGGCCAATGCTATTCAATGGAGCTGTCTTAGCTCCATGTCGCGGTCGCAAGTCGCTTCTACCGGACCCTTTTTTCGGCGGATTTTGCTTTTTTTCTATGGAGCCCGACGGAGAAGGTCGCGCTACCGTCGCTGGAACGTCGCCCCGAAAGTCGCGCTATCCCGGCCGCTGCAAAGGTAAGTCGCTACATGTGAACGGGGTCTAAAAAAGGGTCACGTAGGAGCGACGGGATGTGAACGGCTCCATTGAAATGTATTGGTGAAGCTACATAGCGCGATAAATCGCTCCGGCGTCTCTATACCGCGAGCTGTAGCTCCCTATATACTGAGCCTAGGGTGACGGGAGGACGCTAGTTTGTGTCCCCGAGGAGGACTATGGGGGGGAAAAACTGACCCCTC
>NW_017310069.1:30000-30533 GCF_000935625.1 Nanorana parkeri
AGACAGGCGGGTCTGACGCGTTCTGTCAAAGATATCCGATTCATTCTTAATTGTACGGGTTCAGGTCAGAGGTCACCTCATGGGATAATATTGCTCCTAGTCCATCATTGGAGTAAGGTGACCCCAGTGTGTGACCTCATAATTAGGGTGAGGTCGCGGATCCCGGCCAGTCGGAAGTTGGGGATCTCCTTCGTCCCGGATCCCGGCCAGTCGGAAGTTGGGGATCTCCTTCGTCGCGGATCCCGGCCAGTCGGAAGTTGGGGATCTCCTTCGTCCCGGATCCCGGCCAGTCGGAAGTTGGGGATCTCCTTCGTCCCGGATCCCGGCCAGTCGGAAGTTGGGGATCTCCTTCGTCGCAGATCCCGGCCAGTCGGAAGTTGGGGATCTCCTTCGTCCCGGATCCCGGCCAGTCGGAAGTTGGGGATCTCCTTCGTCCCGGATCCCGGCCAGTCGGAAGTTGGGGATCTCCTTCGTCCCGGATCCCAGCAGCAGTCGGAAGTTGGGGATCTCCTTCGTCGCGGATCCCGGCCAGT
>NW_017310069.1:32015-32318 GCF_000935625.1 Nanorana parkeri
ATTGTGAACCTCATCCCGTCCTGTATACCCGACAATGACAGCGACAGGCTCCGCCTCCCACGCAGGTTATTGCACCATTTTCTCAGCTCAGCCTCCTCTCCCCACCTCAGCCAACTTCCTCTTCCTGCCCTCATCTCAAGACACTGAACACCTAAAAACCATTTCCCCCTCCAGACGCCGTGTCACCAGACGGCTCTCCTCACCGCTCCTCTGCAGACCCTCCGTGACTGCCCCTCCTGCAAGTGAGCGGGCTGCCTGCCTGCCATCCTCTCCTCTGCACTCCTCTGCAGACCCTCCGTGCCT
>NW_017310069.1:32333-32540 GCF_000935625.1 Nanorana parkeri
GTGGGTAGGTGGGTGGGCGGGTGTACCTGGCTCCGCCCCCGGGGGCTCCGTGTCACCGCCCCTCTGTGGTGTCTTCCAGGATTGGATGTCCTGACGGCGTACAATGTGGACGTCTCTCCGGAGAGAATCTTCTCTGCCAATGGGAGCCGATACTTCGGGTACCGAGTCCGACAAATCAGATCCCCCGATGGAGAGAGGTGAGCCCCC
>NW_017310070.1:0-10762 GCF_000935625.1 Nanorana parkeri
TTGTAGTGCGTTCATCGAGCGTAGGACGCACTACAAAACGGACAGGTGTGAACCAGCACTTACAACGTGTAGGTTTTCTGCATATGCACAATATATAAACTTGTTTGTATATTGGGGTCCCAATAAAGTCTTCTCTCTGATCCTCTTCTCTTTAAAACTGGATGAGCATCAAGGTCATGGGTAGCCAATCCTCATCCTTTCAACTGTGGGAAAACTACAAATCTCATCATGCATCTGCCTCAGGGAGTCATGCCCATGGCTCTCAAAAGTCTTGCAATACACAACAGTGGGAGAGCCACAGTGTAGCTATCTATGATGTAGGTCATCATGTACAATACCAGACTGGTTATAGCCAGGGATGTCCCGATACCGATGCTAGCATCGGAATCAGGCCCGATACAAGGCATTTTGGCAAGTACTTGTCAAAATGCCCCGATTCCTAGCGCCGAAGCTTGCACTGTTTGTTTTTTCTTACTTACCTCGCCGAGCGTCGCGTCACTGCTGCTAATTTAGGTGGCCGGAGACTGCCAGATGACCCAGCTTGGAGCGCCGCCCACCGGAGCAGCAGTGACGCGACACTCGGCGAGATAAGTAAGACAAAGAAAAACCCAGCAGCGGCGAGTCAGCGCTTGTCCGGCGAGAGGAGCTACAGGTGGGATTCTAATTTAGCTGGCAGGCACTTCTGAGCCAGCTAAATTAGGACCCCACCTGGAGCTCCTCCAACTGGGGAGGGGAACACTATTATGCTGCAAAGTTTATTTGTAAATGTATTCACTGTATTAGATGTATTAGCAGTATATTCTCTATATGTATTATATATAGAGTACACACTGCTCATACAGTGCAGACAATACATTTATAATTATACTCTGCTAACATGAATGGATTAAATGATCTGTCTGTAGCCCTGTACTAGGGATCATTTCATCCATTCATGTTAGCAGAGGATCATTGTAAATGTATTGTTGCAGGCACTCTATATGTATAAGTACTATATACGACATATAGCATGCACTGCAACAATAGATTTACAATTATCCTCTGCTAATATGAATGGGTTAAATGATCCATAGTACATGATATGTAGCCCTGTACTACGGATCATTTAACCCATTCATGTTAGCAGTGCAGAATTGTATATCTATATGTACTGTACATATACAGCACAAATGCCCCGTACATTGCAGCAATAGATTTACAATGATCCCCTGCTAACATGAATGGGTTAAATGATCCATAGTACAACTACATGTTATGTACTATTATGTACTATGGATCATGATTTAACCTATGCATGTTAGCAGGGCAGAATTGTGAGCGCCTTCCACAAGCTGCGCACCGAGATGCGATGAAGCGATCCTGCCCAGCGCCGACTACGAGAGGCACAGCGTGAGGCAACAGGGATCGGCGTGAAACTGTGAGTGAGGGAAGCTGGGACAGGGCTGGCTGTGAATCTATTGCTATAGTGTACTGGACGTGTGTAATGTATATGTAGTACATATATACAAAACACACCTCCACTACACTCCAGCAATAGAGTTACAATTCTCAGCTGCTAACATGAATAGGTTAAATCATGATCCATAGTACAGAACATGTAGTTGTACTATGGATCATTTAAAGTCACCTGTCTCTTTAAAAAAAAGTATCTGTAATTGGTATCGGCAACCACATGAGGGGAAGTACTTGGGCCTGAAAAAGTGGCATCGGGACATCCCTAGTTATAGCCATTGGTCCTGTATTGTATGTTATGCTGCCAGTGAGAGTTGTGGCAGGCCAACCAGTCTGAGAACTGGCAGGAAGTAAAGCTTTGTCACAACAGGAATGATAACTGTGGGATTGTAGAGTTAGGTAAGTAATGACATTATAATTTGCATCTGCTGGGGGAGCATTTATGTATGCAGTTATATCCTGATACAACTTGCAGAGTGTATTGATCCCATGTGTCTCCTGCAACACTTATGTATATATCCCCCCCCCCACTGCCTTCCACTTGTGAGAACAAGAGAAACCAATGCTCCCGAAGCGCCACATTCCCAAAATACATTTTCTATTCAATAAAGCATTTGGGCAGCAGAAATAATGATTTGCACTTGTTGTTAGTGATTTGCTTAATTTCAGTTTGACAATCAGTGACGGCCACTTTAAGGGATGGACAGGGCTGGATTTGTAAGTCTTTTTACGCTTGAAAATATTATCCAGTGACTGTAGGGGCTTCTTCTCAGTCAGAGTTGTTACATTTTGGAACTTTCTGCCACAAGCAGTGGTATCAGCAGAGACTATTGAATCATTCAAAAAACAGTAAGATACCTTTCTAAGAGACCGTAACATACAGGGATACAGGTACTCTTAAAAACCTAGGACCACACATGGACTCATATACACACATGCACGCACTACACACACTTACACATAAAGGTTGAGCTTGATGGACCTGTATCTTTATTCAACCTCAAATACTATGTAACTATATATATACAGGGGCCTATGTGCCGCAAGGCAAACAAGGCGTTTGCCTTGGTTGGCACTTTCCAGGGCAGCGGCAAAAATGCCACCCCCAAAACAGTGAGGCGAGCCAGGCTGCACAGAATCCAGCAGCCGTGGCTGCCTAATCAAGGAGGCAAGGAGGAGGCAAGGAAGAGGAGGAGCAGGAGGAGGAGCAGCAGGAAGGGGCGGGTCCGGGTCCCCGCAACTCCGGTGAGCCGGCGGAGGAAGCCGAGTCCCTGAAGCATCAGGCGGGCAGCAGAGGAGGTCAGGGACCAAGCAGCACTGGTCCAGCACGACTGTGATAGAGGCCAGGTCCAGCAGCTGGCAGCTCAAGACAACAGATGCAGTTAAAATGATCACACTGTGCTGGTAAAGGGATTCTGCACAGCCCACCTGAGATCCTGCAGAGCCCACCTGAGACCCCAGCTTTCCTGCTATGTTAATAGTGGAACATGTCACAAGCTAGATACAGAGTGTGCGCTGTATCCAGTGACTTGAACCTGGGATGATTGTTGGCGATCAAACCATGGAGCGAGTATCAGCAAAACAGCATCATTTGTTAAATGTTCAAGAGCAGCTGTTGTTAAAGTGTTTAAAGACTGGACTGTCAGCCGAAAATCTGGGTCTGAACGTGCGAATTGTGGCTGTCAGCGACTAGTCAATGTTAGGGCAGAACGGAGAGTGGCAAGACTGGTACAAGGCAACAGAAGGGCAACAGTGCAGTGTCAGATTCCTTGCTTCACCTTTCAACATCTGGTGGAGTTACGAGGCGGCACAACAAAGTAATCTCGTGGAGTCATCTCATGGCCCAACGAAGTACTGATGGGGTGGTCATAATAATCTGGCAACTCAGTGTATATGTCCTTTTACTATTGTCCAACCTAAGTCTAGTCTGCTCTAGTAAAACTTGTATAAACATCCTATAAGGTGAGCTGTGGATCCATCCTGAGCGATTCATTTAGAAAAAGGTGAGATAGAAGTATCCATGTATTCCAGCAGCTTCTACAGGGGGGAGTGCTACAGTAGTCTTTAGCTTGTTAACTGCCAAAGTCAGGGCAGTAAGGGAAGTTTCTGCCATGTCAAGGTGCTTATGACATGTTTGTAAACCTTCCATTATGTAGGCCATATCTTGCTTGTGTTTCTCTTCCACTCTACAAAACATGGCTTTACATTGTCTCTTAGTAGGGAGCAGAGCAAGGTATTTCTTAGTAGAGTCCTGCAGCTCAGTGTCTTCTAGTTTCTTAGCTGATGAACCATGATCACTCGGGGAGTAAGTCTCCATGCTGCTTGAGCAGTGGTAATGGGGATGCCTCAGAGTCTAGTAGTCAGGTGCAAGCCTTTTGCCAATTAGGGCTTCACGAGGCGCATTGCCTTGTGGGGTGTTCAGTGGTTGAACAGACCGCCGAACGCCCTTATAGTTTGTGTGTTCGGGAAATACACGAACTAGCGCTGTTCAAGTCAAACTCACGTTCACCTCGAACATTGAGCCCGACCCTGCTTACTACCACCTTACAGCATCTTCAACCATGCACTTCCACCCACTTCACCCTTCACAGTGCCTCCCCCATCTCGGCCTACATGCCCCCAAAACCTCGCCATAGCACTCACAACACCCCTAATATTCTTCAGTCATAGCGCCTCCCATCCATTGTACTCTCCATGGTCAATACTCCTACCATCCACCTCACCCCCACAGCTCTTACCACCCACCTCAACCCCTTGCCAGAGTGCCTCCAACTATCCCCACCTCACAACCCAACACATCAGAGACCACCTCTGTCAAAATGTCTCCCAACCTCCCTGATCAAAGCTCCTCCCACCTACCTCACTCAAATGCTCTGCCACAGTGGCGCCAGCCCAAAACCTCACCTCTACCCTTCCACAGCACTCACCTCACAGTGTCCCTCGTGGTACTGGATAAATTACCTTCCAATAACTTCACCCAACAAACACCACCCCCACAGGTTCTGCAAGCTACCTCACACTCCTGCCATGCACCTCATCTTCTCCACCTCAGCGTATCCACCCAACTACCACCATTTACTCCCTCCGAACCTAACACTAGATATGCAACCCAGCAAAAAACATGTTTAGTTTTGGATTTTTCGTTATTGCAAGATTTTGGTCTTTTCTTTACAGTCTGCAGGAACATTTTTTCAAAAAGTGTGCCCCGCCCCCATATTCACACAATACCCTTTAGTTCTGGTAAGAATTTTAGGGGGAACCCCAACACAAAACAATGGGTATTGCCACCCACTTCCATGTTCTTATCAGCTACATTGTGGCAGGTTCTCTTTTTTATTGCCTCCCAACTCCATCTTCTTATATAGGCTACATTGTGACAGGTTCTCTTTTTATTGCCACTCAACTCCATGTTCTTATATGTGCTACATTGTGACAAGTCCTCTTTTTTATATCCACCCTCCTCCATGCTTGTATATCTGCTACATTGTCACAGGTCCTCGTTGTTGCTGCCGCTCACCTCCACCTTCTTATATCTGCTACATTGTGACAGGTCCTCTTTTTTATTGCCACACGCTTCCATCTTCTTATATCTGCTACATTGTTACAGGTTCTATTTTTTATTGCCAACCGCATCTATGGTCTTATATCTGCTACATCGTGACAGGTCCTCTTATTATTGCCACCCACCTCCATCTTTTTATATCTGCTACATTGTGACAGGTTCTCTTTTTTTATATCCACCCACCTACATTTTTTTCAGCAGCTTGCTCCTCAGTCCTCCATTGCTAAGCCACGCCCCCTCATAATCGTAAGTCTTTTTAAGCTTGAAAATATTATCCAGTGACTTTAGAGGTTACATCTAAATACTGTACATGGTGCCCCAAGCATTCACCTAAATGCTCCAGCCAAATCTAGATTTGTTTCCCCCTTTGTGGACACTGTTACAAGTGTTTAATGATGTAACATTTGTATCAGCCCTCAGCAAGTCCTTATATCGGTTACATATGGATACAATACAGATACATGACACCAATGTCTCCTCTACAGGGGAACAACACTGCCACCTAGTGGTCACATGATACATCGCCTCTGTACGGGGATCCGGGAAGATCTACAATGTCATCGGATTGTTTCCTGTCAAAATTTCACTCCGAACGACATTTAGAGTTCACAGTGCAGTCCAAATGGTGTACACTTTTCATACATGTCTACATGTATATAAGGTTATTTCTCCAGAATAATGTATACACAATTATGAAAAGTAAGAACATTTTCCATTCCCCTCCCCCACTATATTCCTTTCTGTAGTTATCTGAGCCCTCTAAATGTGCTGCAAATTAAATTAGGATAACCTTTACACTAAACGTTGACTTTGCATTAGATATAATAAGCGGTCAATGTGTAGAACATATTGTACATTATTCAATCTGTACATTACATCCGGGATTTGATTATGTTAATCTGAAACAGACTAAATTGTAGCCAATGATATCACTGCATATTATCCACCATCAACATGAATACAGAATACGACGATTACACCGCGAATGTTACATGAACCTCTCAGCACTGAATATGATGAGAACATATGGAAGTGTTTTCACATTAAATCAATTAGAATCCATTGTCAGTCATTTCTGAAATATTAAACTGCATGAAATGAATGGGTTAATGGTACGCTTCAGATATGAGGACTCGTGTGATGAGATCCTCGGATTTGGCGGTATATCGCGGCTGATGATTTCTCTATAACGTTCAATAGAATTCCGGCGAAATATTTAAAAATAGCAATTTGAAAGCTGAATTTTTTTTTTAATATAACTAATGGTGTTTGTTCACGTTATATAATGAATCACTAATTTACCATTGTGTTGGCGCTGCATAATCGAAAAATGTTATGCTTTGACCGGTGTGGTCTTTTTTTGCTGCAGCCTTCATATCCATGTATTTATCAAGATGCACATTACATTGTACAGTCACTAATATTTGTTCACATTATATAGTATATTTTTCTGTGTTGGCGCTGCATAATCGAAAATCATTTTGAAAGCTGAGCTAATCAGAATTGTGGGCGTTTCCTTCTTCCAGAAAAATCTTCAATAGTTTTATATAGTTTCCGGATTCTAGTTTTTACCTTACAATTCCATTTTATGTATTCAGAGAATATAGATTGAGGGGGGAGATGTTATTTCCTATCTCCAAGTATTATCTGATAGAAACGTAATTGAAATTCACCTATTTGCCAATACTGACATTTAATTTTTCACCCTTTAACATGTATTGTAGCCATTATAATCAGAAATAATGTATCGAAGTATATAAAGCTCTTTGTATGGCGATGTGGGTGGCTCTGAGAAGAGCCTTTGTGTTGTGTGATGGGAGAGGAGGTCGGCTGGGTGTTTACTTGGCCTTGGAGGCTTTGTGACTTTCGGTCTTCTTGGGCAGCAGCACGGCCTGGATGTTGGGCAGGACTCCTCCCTGGGCGATGGTGACCCCACCGAGCAGCTTGTTGAGCTCCTCGTCGTTGCGGACAGCCAGCTGGAGGTGTCGGGGGATGATGCGGGTCTTCTTGTTGTCCCGGGCGGCGTTACCGGCCAGCTCGAGGATCTCAGCGGTCAGATACTCCAGAACGGCGGCCAGGTAGACGGGAGCTCCGGCACCGACCCGCTGGGCGTAGTTTCCTTTCCTGAGCAGACGGTGAACACGACCGACTGGGAACTGCAGACCAGCCCGGGATGATCGGGTCTTTGCCTTAGCACGAGTCTTCCCGCCTTGTTTACCGCGTCCAGACATGTTTCAGTTACAAAATGTTATCTCTAAACGAGTTAGACCTTTGGTCGCGATCTGTTCTATTTATACCATGTAGAATGTGACGTCTAGCCATGTGATTGGTAATTCTTTAAGCCAGCCAATAGCGTTCAGGTTCGTCTCTAACCCAATCAGTTATGGAGCAACAAAACATTACCTCATTCTCATCACATGACTTAATCCTCCAATAGACCAGTGAGGAGGTATCAGGTCTCATTAGCATAGCCCGGCTATATAAGCAACACACGAGGGCGGCTCCAGCACACATTTCCTGCACAGAACGGAGAGAATCGGAGACCATGCCTGAACCAGATCCCTAAAACAAGACACAAAGGCTCTTCTAAGAGCCACCCACTAATTCACCAACTGAGCTGTGATCTGATGGTAACACGATGGGTTTTCTCATTTTTAAAGCTGCTCTTTGATTAGTTACACTTTGACACAATCTACACTGTACATCGCTATACAATACACGGATGTTGTCTTCAGCAGAGGAATCCTGAAAGGAAACAATATAAATACATTGTGTATCCCCGTATAGAGGCGACGTATCATGTGACCACCAGGTGGCAGTGTTGTTCCTCCATACAGGAGACATTGTAGCGGTTAATCTGTCACATTCAGATCTAAGTAGCTAAAAAAAACGTACTGGGTGCTGATCCAAATGTTCAACCTGGAACTAAATGTTACACTGAACTGATGGGGAAATCAAGAACTGGATTAGGGAGATAACTGTTTTCACCTGGACAAACTCACATTCTCATTCACCTAATCGAATCCATCTTAGTACAAAGTTACTCTGCTGCTGCATTTCTATTTAAAATAAAAGAAATAATTAATCTATATTATATATATATATATATTATAGATTAATTATTTATTTTATATATATATATATATATATATGAGAGAGAGAGAGATATAGATCTATATCTATCGTTCTGGCTCTTTTCTGAAGAAGAATCTTCCCTCAACACATCAAGATGGTTGATGAGATTGATTAATGGTTCCAGGAATATTGCTTGAAATTCAGAGGTGTATCCAAAACTGATCTGGGCTGCTCTGATTTTGTGGGCTTTTTTTTTTTTTTTTTTATAGGGCCAAAAATCAAACTACTGTGTAAAAAAAAAGAGCAAGTTTGGGGCTGCCATGATTGGCTTTTGAAAACATGAACCGCAGGGAGGACAATGTCTCCAAGCTGATTCCAGAGCAACAATGACAATGAAAACAATCCTGGGGGGCACTTACACATGGTATAACAGTACAATTTTCTGGACAGTCTCAGTGATACAAATATAGTAATTTATGGATTGCAGGGGTGAGAGTATGTACTATGTAACATAGCCTGTAGAGTGAAACGATGAGAGTATGTAAAGTACAGCAAACATGAGTGACGTGGTGAGAGTATGGAATGTGCAATACAATATAAAGAGCGCAGGATCAGAGTATGTAACAAATAATACTTATTTTGGTTACAGGGTTGAGAGTATGTACGTTAGAGATGGGCAAAACGGTTCTTCTGCATGATCGCTCACTGAAAAGATCCGGATCTTTTAAATGGCTCATGGTTCACTAAACCGCTCTTTTTACTATAGTAGCACCCCCACCACCCCCCACTATAATGCATTGCTGGGGCTTGTAGTACTACATAGTTGAAGCTATTCTGCATTGCTGTATAATCATCATACAGCAATGCAGAATACTACCAGCTATGCTGGACTACAATGCATTATAATAAAAGTGAGCACTATATCACCACCCTGATCCATCAAGAGCCAGATGCAAAGGAGTGAAAGAACCAAATCATTCCTGAGTCGATCCGTCTCTTGGACTCACAGATCCGTCTCTCACAGATGTGATTGGTTGCTGGGCAGGGCTGGCAGAAGCCTGGCTCTCACTCTAGGATCATATTACAAGAGCCGATTACACTCTTGTCTCACTCTTCTACATTCCATCCACAGAGCACAGACCAGAAGAACCGCCGCTCATTCATTCTTCTGAGGGAGCCGCTCAATAGATCCGGATCGCTCATGAGCTACCAATCTCTAATGTACGTTACATCACAGTGTATAGAGTGCAGGAAGCAGATGATATATTGTATATCACAGCATATAATGTGCAGAGACAACATACAACAGAATGTACAGATTACATGGGTTGAGTACGTAACATAAATCTCCACAGATGATGTCTATGGGTGAATGTGAGCAGATTGTCCTCTCCTGAGGCCATGACATAGATCCAGAGCTGTGTGCAGTCAACACCAGGACATGATGTGACCGGACACTGGAATTGTGATCAGATGACATATCACTTTTGATGATATCTGTGTATTAAACATTGGACCTCTAATGTCAGTACAGTGCTGGGGGGATACAAGTCTGTCCATGTATTGAATGTGTTTTCCTAAAGAAAACATTCCGTCAGATCTATATAAGAAGATTGGAGTCACTTATAATTCTAGATCAGTTATCAGTTAGTCTTACATCAGTAAGAAGTTTATAATCTTTAGATGTTATACATCATTGTCAATTCTCTTTCCTATTTAGGCTATCGCTGGTAGAGATGGGGAGTTTGGATCTTCCAAATGAATCGGTTCATTTGGATCAGTTAATTCAAAAGAACCGATTCATGAATCAAATCTTCGGTTCACTGGCTGAGTCGGCTGACATGCCAGTGAACCGAAGCTCAGAAGCAGTCTGAACCTTCATAGAAGTTCTGAATCAGAGGACTCTGATTCAGAGAAGGGTGTCAGTCAGCCCCTGGGGTACATTGATCCTAACGCTATCAATACATTTAAGTGAAAAAGAATAAAATAAAAACTAAAACCAAAAATTGTTTATCTTTTTGTAAATGTGTAATTATCTGCCCCACTGTAGAGGTCATGGCTGTCGGATCTAAACAAATCCGAGTATCCAGGGGTGTGCAAAACTCAGGACTGGAGGGGTAAATAATATAATTAAAAAGGAGCTTTAAATGTATTTTTATGTTATTAAAAAACCTGCTCTCTCATTTTATGATATAGCTACTGAATGAGACAGATGTTTCAGGAGGAATGCCTGTATCTTTAACATATATATCTCCTTGAGGAGCCAATTTGATCCTAAAGGGTTAAACCATCAATCTGCATGAGGAACTCCTCTAATCTAAACTCTCTCTGTGTCCCGTATCACTGCTGCAACCTGCTCGCTGATTCAGTGTATTGTTTTACTGGTGGGGACTCACAATTTTTTAACTCAAAGAATCGAAAGTTGACTGAGTTAAAGAATCAAATGAGTCTACTAACCAGGGGCGGACGGGGCCAGGGGGCAGGGTGGCAATTGCCCCCCGGCCTCCCTGCTGCGGCCGTCAGGGGGCCCGTCACTGGCCCCTGCTAATAGAATCCTCCGGCTGGCGATGCAGTGGCTCCCTCCGCCGCCCCTTACAGAGAACAGAGCCGCTACAGATGCGGCTCTGTACTCAGCGGCCGCTCGCTCCTCAAGGCTGACCTCTGGAGGCCCCC
>NW_017310070.1:10954-18182 GCF_000935625.1 Nanorana parkeri
AGGCCGCCTGCGGGCGCCTTCCGAGGTCAGCCTTGAGGAGCGAGCGGCCGCCGAGTACAGACAGAGCCGCATCTGATGCGGGCAGGCTGGCCGGCCTGCCGGGTGCATGTGGCAGAGAGGCGGCGGAGGGAGGGAGCCACTGCAGACACACCCCTACAACCAGGGTCCAGGGAGCCCCCACTGACCACCAAGGTACGGTGACACATTTTAAAAAATAAAATCTGGTGGACATTTGTAAACATAAAATAAAACTTAAATAAAACTTTAAAAAAAAAATACTCACCTGATCCACCGCCAAGTGCAGCCTCCCGTCTCCCACACTCTCAGAAGCTTGCACGCCCTGGATGCAGCTTCTGAGAAGATACGCTATTAGGTAGCGGGCGCTTCGCAAAATGTGCAACCAGCTTCCTCGCTACGCTGTATGTAGAATGTACTATTGCTGGGATCTGTTGTACTCATCTATAGCTGGTGGTATTCTGCATTGCGCTGTATAGAGGACTACAAATCCCAGCAATAATGTATTATACAGCGCAATGCAGAATAGCACCAGCTATAGAGGAGTACAACAAATCCCACCAATAGTACATTATACAGCACAATGCAGAATACCGCCAGCTATAATGTACTATTGTAGGAGGTATTGTGCTGTATAATGTACTATTGCTGGAGGTATTGTGCTGTATAATGTACTATTGCTGGAGGTATTGTGCTGTATAATGTACTATTGCTGGAGGTATTGTGCTGTATAATGTACTATTGCAGGAGGTATTGTGCTGTATAATGTACTATTGCAGGAGGTATTGTGCTGTATAATGTACTATTGCAGGAGGTATTCTGCATTGCGCTGTATAATGTACTATTGCTGGGATTTGTAGTCCTCTATAGCCGGTGCCATTCTGCATTGATTGCTGTATAATTTTACACTTTCCGTTTTCTCCTAAATTTTGATACCAAGTCACTCTCCAAAAAGCTGGCCAATAGATTGGCCGTCTTGCTGGACCAGGCTGGTTTTGTGAAAGGTCGATCAGCTTCGGTAAATGTTCAGAAGAGGGGGGCGTGGCCAGCGCTTGGCAGAGATGGCTACTTGAAACAGAGCTCCGAGTTCAGGCCAACAACAGATCCAGAAATCTCAGCCTGCGGTACCCCAAACCAACTTCCCCTATCTCAGAAACGACCAACCTGCCTCTCGACCTGTCCCACAAGAAGAAGGAACGCTCCCGTCCGAGAAAACTCACCTCGTTCTTTGTGGCCTCCAGCTGCACCCGAGGCAAAATGGTGCCGGCTCTTCTTCCTGTTTGCCGTCTGCCTCCAATGCAGGTGATGGAGAGGAACAGTCCGGATCCCTGACCTCTCCCCTGCAGACATAACCCTCGTCCTCCTCACTGGCCTCTCTACCACCTTCTTCTCCTGGTACTGGAAGTCCTGCAAAATCTAGGCCGCGGCTTTCGGGCCCTCACCAGCAGGTGTGGTGGTAAGACCTATTCATAATTCTTTGGATGACACCAGGGAACTGGTGACACTTATCAACACATACCCAACCTCAGACAAGCCATTATCTGATTATTCACTTTAAGTGATGATAAAATCACTGCTCCTTTAAAAACTGTATATCTAAAAAGTGTTTTTTCCATTGATTCCTGCCCCCCAGTTAAGTACTCGAATCCCCATACACATTTTATGGCCAATAACTTGCAAACAAGCCTTCAAAGTGGGGTCAATTGATTTTCAAAGTTCTACCTCCATAGACTTGCATTGAGTTTGAGATCAAATTCAACCATTTCCCATGTTTGAAAGTTCGAATCAAGCACGGGAGGGGGCAGGGGGTTGTCGGCTCATCACTACTCTTAACATGAAGTATATATCAAAGACAGGCAGCAGGAAAGCTATCACCATAGCCAGTACACTACAAGGACACAATTCTGGGGATATCACTAATAATAATAACGACAACAACAGTAATGATATCTTATAATATTATACAATAAAACAAGCTCTTGCACAGACTTACTCTTCAACTCTAATACAAACTTCTTTCAACTTTAGCTTCATTCAACTTTTTTTTGTAGAACTACAAACCTCAGCTGGGCCAATCTAATCACAAACACATGAGGCTTTTAATTTATTTACTTAATCAATCTTAATTCAACTCATGGAGAGCATATAAATGGCCACAATTGCGGTCATTTTCTATGTGGTTCTCGTGAGGAATGGATCAGAGGTTTGCTATATGAGGTATTTACTTGACCCATTATTTAATTTCCGTGCTTTCCTATCATGGCACATTCACTCAGGAATATCTGGCATTTCAGCATTTGCACTTTTCTGATCATGACCTCTCATGTAACTTTTGAGATTATAATATATATGTTTACTTTATGCACATATATTCATGTATTTTCCTTTGCTACACATATATTTTTTGTTATCATTTCACTAATTGTCACTTCTTACACTATACCCACTATTCACACACTGTTTTAACACCTAATTGAGTTTATAATTAGTTATTACCTTCACTGACTTATATTTTTTTATATACATCTCTAGTTGTGTTTTTTCCACAACTAATCCCCTCCTCTTGTTACCTTCACTTCCTGTTGCTGCGATTTGCCCTCCCTGACATGACTCCCATGCAGGACTGAGTTCGTCTGAAGCAGGAAAATTATGTTTGATATGGTTGGTTCCTTCTTATCTTCACATAGTGGTGTGATTGATGATCTATGTGGATTCCTCTATGTACGTTTGCGAATATCTATGGATACAAAAACTTAGATATACATATGTATGTCTGTCCTTCATACAAAGTGCAGTCTCTAAGTTACTTTACCTGGGCTCCTTCTCATTTAGGATAAATACTTCCCTCCTAAAGAAGCCCAGTAGTGTGAAATATGTTGGGGGTATCCGAATGAGTTATCCACCAGTAATTATGCTATGGATTTGATGTGATACCAATGATTGCATGTGGAATAATTATGGTCTAATAATGTTTTTGCTTTTGTTTAAAAAAAGAAAATTAACTTTTGTATAATCATGTGATGTGATGTTAATACATATTTCTCTCTATAATCAAACTTACCAAACTTTTAAAAATGTCAATAAATTGATCATGGGTTTCATTTAATGTTATATAGGACCCTAAACATGACATTGTATACTCAGCAGACACATTGTATCTCAAGTTGTGAGTTGTTTAACATTTATCAGGATTCTTTACACCATGAGAGATACAATTATGAGGTATTAACTCTTTGGCAAAATGGTAAAATTATGTATTTGCTCTATAAGGAAACTTCATATCTATACAGTGATATGAGAATAATCTTATACAACGTTTTCAGATGACAATATATTGATGATGGGGTGAGATAATGATACATAGGACACTAAACATGACATTGTATACTCAGCAGACACATTGTGGTGAGGAGGTGAACAACGCAACAGGCGGCAGTACGTTAGAACAAGACCTGGAAGGGTGTTATGGAAGTTCAGCGTGGCAAGGGGTTTTTGGTGGTCATCTTCACAGCAGGGCCGAGCGATTCACCCGAGTGGTTCTGGTCGGAGTCGTTTCTGGATCTTTGGGAGGAAAGTGCTGTGGAGTTCCTCAAGTCTTGGTTTGTTGACTGTGAACCCCTTAAATTACACAAACAGGCTGGTCCCAATGGTTTCTCCCCTATGTACTACCGAACGTTCTCTGATATCCTCATCCCTCCCTTGACAGCCTCCTTTAACGCCCTCAGAACAGGCCAACCCTTGGGCCGTGATTCCTTATCAGCCACTGTTTGCATGCTCCCAAAACCACACACCGATTCCACTCATTGGACCAATTATAGACCAATTTCCCTACTAAACATAGACGTTAAACTCTTAGCTAAGGTACTTGCGAACAGGCTCAATACTGGTATTGGTCAACTAATCCACAAAGACCAAGTGGGCTTCATTCCCTCCCGCCAAGCTGTAGATAACATCTGCAGAGCCACTCTTATCACCCATATTGCAAAAAAAACAAAAAAAAAAACGGGAAATGTCCCTGATGTTCTTGTCTTTGGACATCAAAAAAAGCCTTTGATTCTCTCTCCTGGCCCTACCTTTTCTATATCCTACATAAATGGGGGTTTGGTCCAAATTTTACGCAATGGGTTTCATCTCTTTACACTAATACAATGGCCAACATGAAATATGCAGGCTTCAAATCAACCCCTTCTCCATAGGCAGAGGCACGAGACAAGGATGCCCCGCATCTCATGTATATAGCCCACCTGCTCTCGGAACCGACACTGAAGACCCTCTCTCCCTGTGTTCAGGCCTCGAGCATGGCATGGAAGATTCTGCTTCTCCCTCACCATTCATCCGACTCAATGTGCACTTTACTTTGCCCATTGGAAGCTCTTAGAGCTTTACTTCCCTCTTTATCCCTACGGGATTTTACATCTAGAGGGATCCGCCACATCCAAGACTTGCTCCTAGACGGTAAAGTGCAGCCTTTTTCGGCCCTGTCTCTTCGCTATGGCCTACCCTCCAGTTGTTTCCTCCAATATCTCCATATTAAACATGCGCTACACTCCAATCCCCACTTATCTTGCAAAATACCTTACCCAGCCTGGAGGTTTTATTTCGAGAACTCACCTAGGAAGGGGTGACCTAGGAATATTCACAGGAATATTGATAAACCCATCAGCTGCCCTGGCGGTCCTCTCTTTGGGGATTGAACACCTTCCAGCAAATTTTAGATGCTTAACAACACATATACTATTGGCAGCCAGGCTTACTATTGTCAGGAAATGGAAAAATGCAATCCCCCCCTCAACTGGCGGCACCCTATCCATAGTAAAGCTCCATTGCCACCGCAAAAAAACTTATAGCGTATAGAGAAGGAACATTACCAAAATTTGAGGAGAAGTGGCTCCCAAGGGCCCAATGGTCTGACACAACTATGCCAGATTTTGCTCCTTGTTGAGCTGGAATATGTTAGATCTTATATTGTCATAATTATGGAACATCTGGTCAGAAATGATACACTACGTGGTTTGAGATGCACCTTAAATATGTCACTGAATAGTGTAATATCGATTATTGGATTATATGATACCCACAACAACTATATGATGATTGCTATTTGTGTATTATTTTTACTCTGTGTTCTTGTTCTGTTTTTTTCTTTTTTTCGTACCTACCTACCTGGTTAACAAAACTGGGAAAACATTTCAATACAAATCTATTGTATTAAAATGCTTCCAATCCACTTCACCTTTAGAGTTAAAAGGCCTGTCACCTTTACTGGTCAACCGTCACCCCCAAAGCACCTGACAGAAATTAAAGAGGCCCCCTCCACACACACACCACCTCCTTCCACCATAATACCATATCATCTCTCATCACACTGTTTACCACCCACCATTCCCCTGGTTATAGCACCTCCCAACCCCCACTAAAAACCAGAGAAAAAGAACAGACTGCTTATATAGTAAATTATGACTTTTATGTGGACTGATCCTTTAAAAAGGGAAGGTTCGTAAGAAACTTGTGGTCTGGGGATAGAGTTAGCAAGATGATCAGATCAGTAGTTAGTGTATAGTTAGATCTTATTATAATGTTAGAGGAAAGCTTACAGCACAAGGTAACTGTAAGATAAATACAATTGGGTTACATGACATCATTTTAGGGGATCATATGTTATGGGCCTGTTAAGGGCGTGGCTTGGACATGGAGGAGTGAGGCCGCACTTGACCGGAGCTCTGCACAGCCTCATCTCCCCGGACATTTCAGCGGACTATAAGTGATCTCTCCCCCACATATCACAGCCCAAAAGGTCCCGCAGCTCGTCCCCCACGATACAGCCAAGGGATCTGCTTCACTACTTCGGCCAGCCGCCGACTCACCCGCAGGCCGCGCCGGATTCCAACATGGCGCCCGGCCGTTTCTCCACGGTGAGTCCACCCCCCACTAAACGGCAGACCAAGCCGGCCCAAGGGGCCCCTGATCCTGCTCCCTCACGGCCAGATAGAGAGGCTTCTCCGATCCTGACGCCCAGGATGCCGCTAGGGGATTTATCCCAGAGCCCGGATCGTTCTGCTGCAGGGCATGACACTGGGGCAGACAGTGAACACACTTGGCGCTCCCTCCTCCCTCAGCTATCCACTAAAGCTGACCTGGATACTATGGCTGCTAAAATAGTGCAGGCCCTAAGGGCAGAAGTACACAAAATTAAGCAGCAAGTAGTGGCACTGGATGGCAAGGTGGCTGCTGTAGAGACCATCACAGATGCTCTTCACTCCAGGGTGTCAGCACTGTAAGCGGCACACACAGCCACTCAGCAACAACTGACCACTGTACTTTTACATCAGGATGATGCGGAGAACCGTAGTCGCCGCAACAATGTCAGATTGAAGGGGATACCAGAGGTGACATTGGGTCCTGAACTGCGATCCACAGTCACAGCTATACTTAACCTGTTCCTGGACAAGCCTCCTGGGGATCCCATTGAATTGGACAGGGTGCATAGGGTACAATCGTTCCGCCCACATGATTCTAACACACCCAGAGATGTGCTTTGCCGGGGACATTTCTTCACGGTCAAGGAGGAGATCATGCGGAGTGCCTGGAACAAAGGTACGTCGAACTTCGATGGCGCACCAATACAAGTGATGCCAGACCTGTCCCGTCACACTCAGAGGATGCGCAGGCTGATGAAACCTCTGTTGGATATGCTACGCGCGGTAGGTGCCTCCTACCGATGGGGCCATCCGTTACATCTCATCATTCAACATCGGGATCAATCGTTTGCCCTCCACTCACATAGCCAGCTACCTGATCTATTCCGTTGGTTGGAAGAGGCACCCATTGACCTCCCGAATTGGCTGGACTTCCCCACGGGCCCGGCGGATGCTGCTCCTCGAACCCAACGTCAAGTTCTCCCATCCAGAGGATGCCGCCGCTACCCATTACGTTCTTCTTCAGTTTCGGCCCTTGCAAGTCACAAAGCATATGAGCAGGGACCACCAGTGGTCCACGGGCTCTGCTATCCGGTTTCACCCTCTGTTGTTTTGTTTGGGTCTGACAGGCAAAGGTTTGGTCCTGTTTCCATGGAAGCGCCCCTCCAGGAACTCCCACCGGCCTTCTTACACGGCACGCAGACATGAGGAAGATGGCGCTACCCAGGATTCAGGTCACAGTTTTTGCTTTGTTTTTTCTGTTTTTTTTTTTTTTTTTTTTTTCCTGACTTTTTTTT
>NW_017310070.1:18326-30714 GCF_000935625.1 Nanorana parkeri
CTTTTGTTGGCTAGTATGTTTGCTGGGGCTACAATATGTGCCTGTCTGTTCTACTTCTGATGTGGTGTACTCACCTTTATTGCTATATGTCGAATGCTGTTGTACATGTGGGGGAGACGTCTACTCTCCGGTGGCTGGAATGGTAGGGGACACGCCTTCACTGGATTCCGCGCTCTGGCCTTGGGACGAGGGGTCCTCGATACGGGGCACCACCCTTGTCCCACGGTCAGAAGTGGGTCAGCATCGCCCTAGGGGCAGCCTGAGTTGGTGGTTCGGTTTGTGTCCTGTGCCGTCCTGCCGTCGGGAGTGGGCTGTGCATCTCCACCTATGATGCCTTTCCAAAAGTATTATACATATTTGCATACATTCTTTTTATCCGACCACCCCCAAATAGGATTAACCCGTGCATTGCGCAACGGGTTGTTACATTTGTTTATTGCCTGTACCAGTAGCCTGGTCGGGGAAACATATACCCCTATGTGTATTATGGTCTGTTCACGTGTCACCACTCCGTGGTGGGCAGCTCACAGCCTTTTGGTACTCTACAGCACTCACCTCTTGGCTACCTCTTTCTCCCTCACTTCACTCCCCTTTCCTTCACCCTCCTAGATCGTGGTCTTCGTCCCTATCAGCGACAATGGCAGATTTGATGTTCACGTCCCCGAATGTCCGGGGTCTGAATATCCCAGAAAAGAGGTCTAGACTTCTGACAGACTTGAGAAAATCGGGTTCTCAGATTGTGTTTCTCCAGGAAACCCACTTTCGGGGGGATCAGGTCCCCAGGCTGCACAACAGGGATTTTCCAGTGGTATATCACGGCCCATCACCAAATCTAAGGGGGTCTCTGTCCTCATAGCGAAGTCTGTCCCTTGGTCATACACCGATCAGTACATAGACAATAATGGTAGATTTATCCTTCTGAAAGGTTCAATAGGTGGAGCCTCAGTGACATTGGCCAATGTTTACTTTCCGAATTCAGATCGATTAGGATTTCTGCGCACACTGGTTCAGGTCCTGCTAGAATTTTCAGATGGCATCCGGGTACTAGGGGGCGACTTTAACGTTGCTATGGATCCCTTACTAGATGTCTCCAGGGGTACCTCCCACCTGGCCTTTTCCTACCTAAAACGATTAAAGTCGGAGCTCCACCTCCTACATAAGACGGACATCTGGCGGTTTTAGCATCCACAAGATAGGGACTACACTTTTTTCTCCCAGGCTCATCACACATACTCGAGACTGGACTTTTTGTTTGTAGCACACAAAGAGCTTCCACGGGTCCGTTCGGCCTCGATTGGCAATATTGTGCTTTCAGATCATGCCCCCGTACACCTGACCTTAGCCCTGACAGCAGCTCCCTCCCCATGCTTTATGTGGCGACTTAATGAATCGCTCCTACAGGAGCCACAGATCAAGTCGGATGTAGAATCTGCACTATCCTCATTTTTTACAATTAATGCCCCTTCCGTTACATCACCCCTGATCACCTGGGAGGCGCATAAATGTGCCATCAGGGGCATCCTATTGAAACACCGAGCCCGCAGGAAACGGGAAGGCGCCAAGCAGGTGGCTTACCTGTTTGGCCGCTTACACGCACTAGAATCTGCACATAAACGCTCTTTAGCGCTCCAAACCCAGGTTGAACTGCGCCTCGTGAGGGAGGAACTTAACAATTTACTGTTTGCCAAAGTTAAACGGCGTCTGTTGGGGGGCAGGAGAACCCTATATGAATTTTCCAACAAACCTGGAAAGCTCTTAGCACGCGCCCTGAGAGGCTCGAGGGCCACGTCTTTTATCTCCCAGATTAAGGCACGCTCTGGCAGGATGGTGTCAGCTTCCGGTGATATGGCAGATGAGTTTAGATCATATTACGAAGCCCTATACAACCTACACCCTCCGGGATTGGGAGTAACTATGTCACCTTCGGCCCCCGATCCCCAGGCTTACATCACTGACTCCAAAATGCCATCTATACCGGAGGAAGAAGGTAAGGCATTGGAGCGGGATATCACTCTGGCAGAGCTGGAGTCTGCTTTGAAGTCATCGGGGACAGGCAAAGCCCCAGGCCCAGATGGCTTCACTGTGGCTTATTACAAGTTACTTTTGCCCCAGCTCTCTACTTACTTCATCTCGGCTTACAACGCCATATTGCAGGACCATCCCGTGCCCGGAGACATGCTCCGAGCATGGATTACGCTAATACCGAAGGAAGGCAGGGACCCAACTCAATGCAGTAATTACAGGCCCATTGCACTACTGAACGTTGACCTCCCATTTACGTACTGATTTCCCCTTCACATGGGCCTTGGACCGCCTCAAATACTTGGGGACCCACATTACCGCTGACCTTCGAGACATATACGCAACAAACTTTGCGCCACTGCTGGCTGAGATACTGAAGGACCTGCGACTTTGGTCGGCTCAAACCATTTCTTGGTTTGGCAGATGTGCAGCCAGTTCCAGGCTTTGCCGATTTTCCTCCCCCCGAGCTTTATTCATCGTCTCCATCAAGCAGTGGTGAGCTTTGTTTGGGCGGGCAAACACCCGAGGATTAGTAGGAAAATCCTAACTCTCTCCAGGGGCCCTCGGCCTGCCGGACTTTCACCTGTACTAAAGAGCTGTGCACCTAAATAGGGTCCTAGACTGGCACACCCACCGAGACGACAAGACTTGGGTATCCAAGTCTGTATGAAAGTCAAGTAATCTATATCGGTCAACATTCACTAGTCTATTGAATCGTGAATTATCTTTCCCCGGTACAAAGTCGGGGTCCCCCACGACCGGTGTCAGTGGGGAAGATAGGGCCATTTGTAGTGGGGAAGATAGGGCCATTTGTCCATTCCCATTGGAGGGGCTCTCGTCCCCCATCCCAATTTCGGTACGGGAACATCCCTTGGTAGGGCCATTTGTCCATTCCCATTGGAGGGGCTCTCGTCCCCCATCCCAATTTCGGTACGGGAACATCCCTTGGTTGCAACCACACTCCGACTCGCTCGGGTGGTGCTGAAACAAGCCTCCTTGGCTTCTGCCCCTTCCCCACTGACACCGGTCGTGGGGGACCCCGACTTTGTACCGGGGAAAGATAATTCACGATTCAATAGACTAGTGAATGTTGACCGATATAGATTACTTGACTTTCATACAGACTCCAATTGGCTTTCATACAGACTCCAATTGGCTATCGGGTGCAGCCATACGATCCCTGACCGATCCCTGACTCCAGGAGTGTCATGCAACTTAGACACTTCCTGAGAGCTATTCCGGACCCCCAAGCCCTGGACAGACCCCTCACAGACTACAAACAGATGTGTACGGGGAAAGTACTCACAAGACATGCCATATCCATTATTTACAAATTGCTCAGCGCACCAGCCCCCGCCTCTCGGCCCCCGTTTTTGGAGTCATGGGAGCGTGAACTGGGCTTCGTGTTCACTGACCAACAGACTCAGACCATCATTACCATGTCCTACAAGTCCTCAATGGCCAGCAAGGTCCAAGAACTGGGATACAAGATACTATCCCGATGGTATAGAGTCCCTTGGCTACTGCACAGAATGATACCTTCCATCCCGGCCTAATGTTGGAGGTGTGGTTCTGATTCTGGTACAATGCTCCATATCTTTTGGTCCTGCCCAGGGTTGAAGCCCTTCTGGGACCAGGTGTTGACTGTCATCCAGGACCTGACCATGACGGATCTCAGAAATAAGCCGGCAGCATGTCTATTGCACATGTCTGCCGCCCCACTCTCGACATACCGGCACTCACGCGCCACCTCCTAGATGCAGCGAGAGCCTCCATCCCCTTGATATGGAAACAAACGAGTGCACCAACCATCTTGTTATGGCTCTCCAAAGTACGGGAGGTATATGTCATGGAGTACTTGACAGCTTCCCTTTAGAAACGCTGAAGGGAGGTTTTTGGCAACCTGGGGACCCTGGATTTACTTCCAACACTCGACTAAATGTACAGACATCCTGGCGGGATGAACTTGACACCCCACAAACGGAGGCTGTGCCTGCCTTCCTGGAACAAGCCGCTCGGAAGGTCCTTTTCGGTTGGGGTCCCCTGCTGTTGATGGGGACACCAGGTGAAGATTCAGGATCCTACTCTCTCTCTCTTCTACTTTCCCTATGCTCTAGGACATCTGTCCTCTGTCGCTTTCTCTATTTTCCTTTTCCACATACTGGCTCTTTGCATCCGCTACTCTCGCCTGAGGAGCAGTTGACTACAAGCTTTGTCTTGACGGGGTTCACGTGTCAGTACTAAGAGTTGCACTCTACCTCCTCAGAGTTTGTGAGGTCACGATTGACACAAGCCACGACCGGCTGGTTTGCAGAATTTTCTTTGCATTATATACATACAAGATGTTAGACGTTGCACCTAAAATGTGTTGTTTGATGTTACTCATATGTCCATAGAATTGCCTACCATCTTTTATGGTATCCGAAATTTGAGACATTACCTAACTGTAATCACTTGATGTAACCTGTAGCATATGTTCCATTGCTAAGAATCAGATAAGTGACAGTCCAGAGATCAGATCGGGACCCCGATGAAGATCGGACATCGTTCTATTTCAGATAAAAGTCGTTTTTCTCTCTATGAGGGAAACACAACAGGAGAGAGAAGATTCCACAATCCACAATATCAGGACAAGCTGCGAGATCCGTACCAACCAATAGCAGCGCAGAACGAAACTATATAAAGGCAGAGTGGGCCGAGAGTTATACCTATCGTGTTGTAGGAGTGTTTCTAGAATCATGACAGAGACTGAGATCGCCCCGGCCGCCTCTCCTCCAGCGGAGCCCGCCGCCAAGAAGAAGCCGACCAAGAAGGCGGCGGCAGCAGCCGGAGGAGCCAAGAAAGTCAGCAGGAAGCCGGCCGGTCCCAGTGCGGCCGATCTCATCCTAAAAGCCGTGGCCGCTTCCAAAGAGCGCAGCGGGGTCTCCCTGTCCGCCCTCAAGAAGTCTCTGGCCGCCGCAGGATACGATGTGGACAAGAACAACAGCCGACTGAAGATCGCCCTCAAGGCTTTGGTCACTAAGGGGAGCCTACAGCAAGTCAAAGGCAGCGGAGCCTCCGGATCCTTCAAGATCAACAAGAAGCAGGAGAGCAAAGACAAGGCTGTGGCGGCCAAGAAGAAGCCAGCAGCTGCCGCCAAGCCCAAGAAGCCAGCAGCCGCCAAGAAGACAGCCAAGTCCCCCAAGAAGAAGCCGGCACCTAAGAAAGCCCCAATCAAAGCCAAGAGCCCCAAGAAGCCGGCCGCCAAGAAACCAGCTGCTGCCAAAAAGAGCCCCAAGAAGCCCAAAGCTGCAGCCAAGCCCAAAAAAGTAGCCAAGAGCCCGGCTAAGAAGGCGCCGAAGCCCAAGACAGCCAAGAGTCCGGCTAAGAAGGCAGCCAAGCCTAAGAGGGCTGCTCCCAAGAAGAGATAAGACGGAGCTTCTCCATTCATCTCCTCCACACCCCAAAGGCTCTTCTCAGAGCCACCCACCTTCTCCCAAAAGAGCTCCACATACGTACACCGATCACAGTCCTCTACAGATCTGAGTCTAGATGAGGCTCAGATTACACACGATCTGTATTATAATACGGTAATATTCATCCTGTGACCCTTCATATGAACTCACAGTAATGGCGGTAACTGTATGTTTCCAGAACACCCCAACCTGCCTGGATAGAGCAGTGACCGGCGAATCATAAATGAGAATTATACAGAGGTCCTGCGCTCTCTGGGTGATTCCTAAGAAGGGGGGGGGTCTTTGAAATTTGTTAATTGAAAAAAATGCAGCAACTTTGACTTCTAGATCTGAATGAACACGATTCTAAGATCGGGTGGATGCCAGGACTCTGAAAATGAATCTGTGGTGGTGATGCCCTTTTAGAATATATTTAATCTGGGGGGACAAAAGGAAGCCCTTCCTCCGAAGTCTAATTGAATAATGGTAGGGAGGCAAATCGTTCTTATTGGCTGCTTAGAGGAACCATACTCCTCACTGATTGGTTGAGTGAGATAGTTTAAATTACCCGCCGAAATTCGATCCATGTTCTAAGGATTGCAGGAACGTCAGACCAGCAATCGTCATAATGGGAGTCTGATCTGATCAGATCCTTCCTAAGAATACATTTGTTTCCCATTTTCTATATAATATCTGATAGTCATCATCTCCATCTGTAGCCGCGACATAGTCCATTATTATCATCAGAGGAGATCGTACAGGACATCACTGAGCTCCTAGACTGCGATATGATCGAATCTCAATCTCTGATCAAAGAAACTGGAAACAAAGCTACAAATGTGTACAAAACACATAACTAAAGTCTCCAATAGAAAGACGAGTAATCAGTGTAACATGATGCACGGGCAGCTTTGGTGGCCAGCTACTTGCGGGGAGCTTTCCCGCCGGTGGACTTCCGGGCTGTCTGCTTAGTTCTCGCCATTGCTGATCAACTCTTCACTGAAGCAAAGAATATGAAAAGCTGCAGCACTAATATATATACTTACATACACACACATACATACATACATACACACATCCCAGTTCTCTGATTGGACAATGAACGCCCTCCCCATTTCATGATTGGGTGACTTATCAAAGAGCCTAAATCTACACGTTGAGTAACCCGCCTTTTGGTTCCCTCCACTTCCAACAATGTTCTGAGCTTTCCCTATCCCTACTACATACATGAGAAGATATGAGTACGATTAGTACATAGATAGTAAGATTCATTATTTGGATGATTCATTTTAAGACGATTCGTCCACAATGCGGTTTATAGTAACATTTCCCAAACTTCCGGTGCAGCAACACTTCTAATAGACAACACACCGGGTGATATTTACCGGGTTCCAATGTTTAGAAAAGTTCAATTCGTAGAACTACGCAAGTTGTATCAGTTCCATTACGACAGATTCCAACGAACCCGCTCCAATGTCTCCTCTATGGAGGAACAACACTGCGACCTGGTGGTCACATGATACATCGGCTCTGTACGGGGAAGATTTAGGTCATCGGATTGTTTCCTCTCAGAAATCAGTTTACACGAATGTTAGTGAACTTATTTTTGGTAATTGTAGATTTAAACGAAAATATGTTCACATCAACTCCCACTAATATTAAAAAAAATTTTTGCGGAAGGGAATAACTTATTCATTATTTTTGTTATAATCTACACCGGAATGGCAATGGTTATAATAAACAGCTTTAGCAGAAATATTCTTGCAGGTTATATCGCAGCTCTGATGTGATGTATGTGTGTGGCTCTTAGAAGAGCCTTTGGGTTTAGTTTTAGGTCAGAGTGGCGTTTACTTGGCGCTGGTGTACTTGGTGACGGCCTTGGTGCCCTCGGAGACGGCGTGCTTGGCCAGCTCTCCGGGCAGGAGGAGTCGGATGGCGGTCTGGATCTCCCGGGAGGTGATGGTGGAGCGCTTGTTGTAATGAGCCAGGCGGGAAGCCTCGTTGGCGATGCGCTCGAAGATGTCATTGACGAAGGAGTTCATGATGCCCATGGCCTTGGAGGAGATGCCGGTGTCGGGACCTGCTTGAGCACCTTGTACACGTAGATGGCATAACTCTCCTTCCTGGTCTTCCTCCGCTTCTTGCCGTCCTTCTTCTGAGTCTTGGCTACGGCTTTCTTGGAGCCCTTCTTGGCCGCCGGGGCAGACTTGGCTGGTTCAGGCATGATCTCCGATTCTCTCCGTGCTGTGCAGGAAATGTGTGCTGGAGCCGCCCTCGTGTGCTGCTTATATAGCCGGGCTATGCTGATGCGACCTGATCCAACTTTACATTTCTATTGGAGAATTCAGTCATGTGATGAGAATGAGTTAACGTTTTCATGTGCCCATACCGATTGGGTTAGAGACAAACCTAACCTCTATTGGCTGGCTTACAGATTAACCAATCGCATGGCTAGACGTCACATTATACAGAGTATAACTAGAAGAGACAAAGTGCTAAATGTTTTGACGATAAATACTTAAAATAGAATCATGCCTGGACGCGGTAAACATGGTGGAAAGGTTCGCGCCAAGGCCAAGACCCGATCATCCCGGGCTGGTCTGCAGTTCCCAGTCGGTCGTGTTCACCGTCTGCTCAGGAAAGGAAACTACGCCCAGCGGGTCGGTGCCGGAGCTCCCGTCTACCTGGCCGCCGTTCTGGAGTATCTGACCGCTGAGATCCTCGAGCTGGCCGGTAACGCCGCCCGGGACAACAAGAAGACCCGCATCATCCCCCGACACCTCCAGCTGGCTGTCCGCAACGACGAGGAGCTCAACAAGCTGCTCGGTGGGGTCACCATCGCCCAGGGAGGAGTCCTGCCCAACATCCAGGCCGTGCTGCTGCCCAAGAAGACCGAAAGTCACAAAGCCTCCAAGGCCAAGTAATCACCCATCAGCATAATCTTCCATTTTCAAAACCTAAAGGCTCTTCTCAGAGCCACCCACATCGCCATACAGAGCGCCCCTAATACAACATGTAAATGTGTATAAAATGACTTGTAATTGATTTTGGTAATTGTAAAAAATGAGTCTTGAAGTGGAAGAACAGGAGGAATTAGCTCGCTGATTATCTCCCATATATCTTCTGATCAATTCACGTTCTTCCCAAATTGCAGATCTCCAACCCTTTCATTGCTGAATTGGATTGGATTCTGTGCAGATAACGTGCTCACTCTCACCGCAGAGCATTACTTATTAAAATCCATGTTATTGTCTGGAGGAATCACTGAACCTGAACTCTATTGACGTTACAGATGTAGAATCATCCCAGTAATACCGCCAAATGTGAGTGTGAAGACAAAGAGGATTAAACTGCCGATTATATCTGGAAAGGAGAAATCCCATTTCTCTTCTGACTTCTAAAAACATGATGTCCCAGTTCTTGGAACCGGAGAAACGTCTAGAATGTATTTAGGATAAATGTCAGGGGGGTGTCTGTGGTCTTTGTCAAATATAACAGCGGAGGCCCAATAGACATCCAAACAATAATACAATTACAATGTTGGATTCCATCATAATCTCTAATAGGTTACAATTTGCCAGTAAAAGTAAACCACATTGTTCACTCCGACAAAATCTTTCTGTTCATGAGGACAAATAAGAATTTAATGAGCGGGGATTTCAAACCGAGTAACGGCTGAGTGTGGAGACGATTCCCGCCTAGAGAGGCGGAGCTTTAATAACATCACGTCTACGCCTCCTTACCCCTCCCCTCTCAGTTCCCCATCAGGTCCATTTTTTCCCCCTGTATAAAATGAAGTGACCAGGGCTTCGCTACTTCGTCGTTTTGCTAACTAACAGTGTAAACATGTCTGGTCGTGGTAAAGGCGGGAAGGGTCTGGGGAAAGGCGGCGCTAAGCGGCACAGGAAGGTGCTCCGTGACAACATCCAGGGCATCACCAAACCCGCCATCCGACGCTTGGCCCGCAGAGGGGGCGTCAAGCGCATCTCCGGACTCATCTATGAGGAGACCCGCGGAGTGCTGAAGGTTTTCCTGGAGAATGTCATCCGCGATGCCGTCACCTACACCGAGCACGCCAAGAGGAAGACCGTCACCGCCATGGATGTCGTCTATGCCCTCAAACGCCAGGGACGCACTCTCTACGGATTCGGAGGTTAAGCTGTAACTCATCTGCCTGTTTCATATACCCAAAGGCCCTTTTCAGGGCCACCCACCTTCTCATGGAAAGTGCTGTAACCTGGTTACTAACAATCATGATTTTATGATCAAAGTTTAGTTATCATTAGTAATCACTCCAACAAACAGGTGTACAAAAATCAAAGTGAAATTCTTCGAAATGATAAATATTTAGGTTGTGTAATATTTTCTGATGGCTTTTATTTACCTGTAAATTGGAGCAGCTAAATCACCTATTAGGTCGTATAATCTGCAGGTGGAGGATAGAACTTTACAATACAAACTGCCGGAGCGGCTCATAGGGTCAGGTCTGTGGAATGTGCAGAGTAAACATTTGTATTATGCTGCCGGTGTGTTCTTAGCTAGGATTCGATCTCCATATCACATGAGTCGGACAATCAAAATCGTAATCACAGGTCTCATTAGAATCCAGTATGACTTCAAAAGATAATGAAGTGACCAGGGCTTCGCTACTTCGTCGTTTTGCTAACTAACAGTGTAAACATGTCTGGTCGTGGTAAAGGCGGGAAGGGTCTGGGGAAAGGCGGCGCTAAGCGGCACAGGAAGGTGCTCCGTGACAACATCCAGGGCATCACCAAACCCGCCATCCGACGCTTGGCCCGCAGAGGGGGCGTCAAGCGCATCTCCGGACTCATCTATGAGGAGACCCGCGGAGTGCTGAAGGTTTTCCTGGAGAATGTCATCCGCGATGCCGTCACCTACACCGAGCACGCCAAGAGGAAGACCGTCACCGCCATGGATGTCGTCTATGCCCTCAAACGCCAGGGACGCACTCTCTACGGATTCGGAGGTTAAGCTGTAACTCATCTGCCTGTTTCATATACCCAAAGGCCCTTTTCAGGGCCACCCACCTTCTCATGGAAAGTGCTGTAACCTGGTTACTAACAATCATGATTTTATGATCAAAGTTTAGTTATCATTAGTAATCACTCCAACAAACAGGTGTACAAAAATCAAAGTGAAATTCTTCGAAATGATAAATATTTAGGTTGTGTAATATTTTCTGATGGCTTTTATTTACCTGTAAATTGGAGCAGCTAAATCACCTATTAGGTCGTATAATCTGCAGGTGGAGGATAGAACTTTACAATACAAACTGCCGGAGCGGCTCATAGGGTCAGGTCTGTGGAATGTGCAGAGTAAACATTTGTATTATGCTGCCGGTGTGTTCTTAGCTAGGATTCGATCTCCATATCACATGAGTCGGACAATCAAAATCGTAATCACAGGTCTCATTAGAATCCAGTATGACTTCAAAAGATGCCGATAGCTTGGTTTTCATTCCCATATGGATAACAACCGCCAGAGTACAATCCTATAGGCTCTAGACTTGTATGCCAATAGCACAGCGGTGGGAACATTGTGGACACTTTGACATTTTAATGTTTTGCAACTTTGCAGGCTGATAGGAAATGTTATTTTGCACCAAATGCAAATGTTTATATGTCAATCTAATAAACATTTAATGCTGGATTAAAAATAAAATGCAGAACAAAAAGGTCATGTAGGGCATAGTGCAATCATGGTGAATATACTGCATAGGGAGCAATTCTAGTCTCAAGGCTTTCCAAACGGTGCCACACATTCTCCATCGGGCTCAGGTCCGGGCTGCTTCCTGGGCAGGTCAGCAATGGGATGGACTTTGGTGTGAACGGTGCTGATTGCATGTTTGCTAAATCCTTCGGAACTAGAAAACGGTGCATTGCTGGGAAAGAGATCCCTGGTGGAAGGTTTTGGTTCCAGGATGGAGTTCATGTATTTTCGGGCGTCCATTACATGAAGGCGTCCAACACCGTTTGCTGCCATACATGCCCAAATCATGACGCTTGTTGGTTGCATTATATTGGCCTCCATGTAGTCAGGAATCAGGATGTAGCTCTTCTACTCTACGTCTCTCATATTTTCAGTCCTCACTACCAGATGAGGAAATCTCACTTTCATCACTCCAAATACCATAACACACCGCAACACTGATTTTCCTCAGCTTCTGAGTTCTGCCATTTGATTGGTCTCCGGAGCAAGGACTGTGATTGGCCAGTAGGGTTTGCACTTAACATCCGCTTGTTTACTGTATCCCACTTGTGTTTCTTTGTTAGACGTAAGTAATCATAACTTGTGTTGTACTGAATATATTTGCATTCTGTTTCCAGGATTACATTCAGCGTGACATTTTCTTTACATTGACATATAAACATTTGCATTTGGTGCAAAATAACATTTCCTATAAGCCTGCAAAGTTGCAAAACATTTCGAAAACTGCCCATACTTTGTGCCACCGCTGTAATGAAACTGTTATAAACATTAGAATCCGGGAACAATCCTCCCGGTGTGGAGTGCAATAGAAGCCTAACCGCGTCGGAAGTATATAATTTAGCCGGATGTTTGTGAAATGTTACAATGCACCGCAAACTGAAATCTACAAGACTGATTAACTAATCTTCCGATCTACTAATCGTACTGATATCTTCTCATGTATGTATTAGGGAAAGCTCCGCGCATTGTTTCATGTGGAGGGGACAAAAAGGCGGGTTACTCAACGGACAAATGTAGGCGGGAATCTTGAAAAATGCTAACTCATTCTATCGTGAAACGGGGAGGGCGTTCACTGTCCAATCAGAGAGCAGCAGGACTGTGTGTATATATAGCGATGCAGAGCGGCAGTGTTTTACAGTCCTTGTTCCAGAGAAGCTTTTCGAAGAGATGGCGAGAACTAAGCAGACAGCCCGGAAGTCCAC
>NW_017310071.1:0-10382 GCF_000935625.1 Nanorana parkeri
GTTTGGCAGTAGTAGAAATATGTTGCTAGCACTTGTCTTTTATAGTTAGAGTGACGTGTTGTCTATAGCGCGTATTACACGCCACGCGCGTACGTAAATGCATAAATACGCGCCATCGCTGTGTGAACCGCTGCATTCATGCGCGTGAAACTTTCGTAACTACGGTTTGGCGTGCAAAAGCGTGCACGCAACCCGCGCGTGTGCGTGTTGGGCTTCGTAAATCAGCCCCCATATCTTCATATCTCAATCCTTTTTCTACATGTATCATCTCAATCTTTATATTTCCCTATCTTAAGCTCCAACTCTATGTTTCTCTGTTTCAATCTATATCTCTCTGTCTTACTTTCTCTCTAACACTATATCTAGGTAGAATCTAACTCTATTTAACTTCTTATCATCATATCTCAGTCCGTTTTCTACATTTATCATCTCAATCTTTATATTTCCCTATCTTAAGCTCCAACTCTATGTTTCTCGGTTTCAATCTATATCTCTCTGTTTCTCTTTCTCTCTATATGTAGATAGAATCTTACTCTATCTTACTCTATCTAACTCTATCTAACTCTTTCTAACTCTATCTAACTCCATATCTTCATATCTCAATCCATTTTCTACCTGTCTCATCTCAATCTTTATACTTCCCTATCATAAGCTCCAACGCTATGTTTCTCTGTTTCAATCTATATCTCTCTATTTCTCTTTCTCTCTAACTCTATATCTAGATAGAATCTAACTATCTCACTCTATACTCTCTCTAACTCCATATCATCATATCTCAATCCGTTTTCTCATCACTATCGTTATATTTCCATATCTTAAGCTCCAACTCTATGTTACTCTGTTTCATTCTATATCTCTCTGTTTCTCTTTCTCTCTAACTCTATATGTAGATAGAATCTTACTCTATCTAACTCTATCTAACTCTATCTAACTCTATCTAACTCTATCTAACTCCATGGGGTTGATTTACTAACCTTATAAACACACCACGAACAAGCATACACCTCTGTAGTGTGTACCCTCCCAGCATGATCTATTGGTGGAATCTATAGATCATCTATTGTACGGGTCTACAACTTGCCAGGAATGTGTGCAGCAAGTTAACAAGAATTACAATTTAACCCGGCCACATGTTTGTAGCAAGTTATCCTTGCTATCTGGGTAGATAGAGTTAGATTCTATCTAGATATAGAGTTAGAGAGAAAGAGAAAAGGACAGCTATAGATTGAGATAGAGAAACATAGATTTAGAGCTTAAGATAGGGAAATATACTGATAGACATGAGAAATATAGAAAAACAGAGGGAGATATGAAGATAGATTAAGATAGTTAGCTAGATAGATAGATAGATAGATAGATAGATAGATAGATAGATAGATAGAGTTAGATAGAGTTAGATTCTATCTAGATATAGAGTTTGTGTAAGAGTAAGAGAATCAGAGAGATATAGATTGAGATAAAGAAACATAGCGTTAGAGCTGAAGATAGGGAAATATAGAGATAGAGATGAGAAATAAAGAAAAACAGAGTGAGATATGAAGATATGGACTTAGATAGAGATAGATAGATAGATAGATAGATAGATAGATAGATAGATAGATAGAGTTATATTTTATCTAGATATAGAGTTAGAGAGAAAGAGAGATATATAGTGAGATAGGGAAACATAGAGTTTAGAGCTTAGGATAGGGTAATATAAAGATGGAGATGAGAAATATAGAAAAACAGAGTGAGATATGAAGATATGGAGCTAACTCCATAAAAAAACAGAGTGAGATATGAAGATATGGAGCTATGGACCTGGGGTTCAGGTCAGGCGAGTTTGCTGGCCAATCAAGCAGGGGGAAAGATCCCCTCTATTCAAAATATGAAGTGTCCCCAAGATTAGAGAAATCCCTTACTCGGAGCTGGTTCAGTAAACAGGTAGAAAATAAGTAATTTAACAATTTGAATATTTAATCGTAGAAAAACCCACACCCCTCTGAAGAAGCCCCTGAGTGGGGAGGAAACGCGTCAGGGTTATGTGTGCTAACAACTTCCCTGGACACTCATCAAAGCTTATCCCGCACATCAGCCGTGGCAGAAGCATTGTTCAGCTTGGGCTTCGAGGTGCGGAGACGGAGCCCAGTCGGCCGGGATTTGGTCAGAGTCCAGCCTGCATTGGAATCCATATCAATCCAGCAGAGTCTGAGTAAAACGACCGGACGACAGTTTGCTTTATTTTGCACAGTCCAAGGATTCATCATCGTACTGGGAACCCTCTACCGTTGAGACCCCTGCATATACATTTTCGCTTTGTTCATTGTGCGGCCGCACACATCTACTTGGAAATGCTTTTGGGTTAGCTCTCAAATTTGAAATTCGAGCCCGAGGGCTAGTGAGAGCTCTAAGCAGGGGAAAAGGGAAGGGCGTTTGCATCTTTAGCCCTGTCTACATATCCCTATCTCCGGATCCCAACCACTATTATCGGATATACTCATTGAAGCAAACATATCATTCAGCATTGTGGAACTCGAGCAGGATTGTCTCTCCCTGAGCTCCCTGAGCTACATGAGCTGTGAGTAACCTGGGATACATTGTATCCGTACATGATATACATAGTAGGTGTCTGCCCTAACCTGTCATACTATATCAGTTGGATTGCAGACCACCCATGATTCCTAAACTACTGTTTACCCTAGGGAAGTTTTTTAATTGTTTTTAATTGTCTTGTTGTGGATGTATTGTTTAAGTTTTTCTACGATTAAATATTCAAATTGTTAAATTACTTATTTTCTACCTGTTTACTGAACCAGCTCCGAGTAAGGGATTTATCTAATCTTGGGGACACTTCATATTTTGAATAGTTTTGTTGAAACCCTGGAGACTGGTATACTATATTATACTATTATTGGTTCGGCGTAACTCCACCTTGGTCCCCTTTTTGCTGCATAGAAAGATCCCCTCTCTCATCAGCGATCCTCAGTAATTAGGATGTCAGCATAACACAGGGGGAGAGAGAGAGAGGGGATAGAGAGCCATCCCTCTCTCCATCATTTACTAGAATTGGGCAAGTCCATATATGGTGAATTATGTAACTGGGTATCCCTGCAGACTGGCAAGCATCCGATCAGCAGGGATCTCCAGTGACATCATTCACCATATATGGACTTGCCCATATGTGATAAATGATGAAGAGAGAGAAAGGGCTCCTCCCCCCCTCTCTCTCTCTCCCTGCCCTGTGTGACACTGACACTGTGGATCGCTGATGACAGAGGGGAAAGAGGGCAGTCTCTTCAGCATTTACTACAAATGGGCAAGTCCATATATGGTGAATGATGTCACTGGGCATCCCTGCAGACTGGCAAGCATCCGATCAGCAGGGATCTCCAGTGACATCATTCACCATATATGGGCTTGCCCATTTGTGATAAATGATGCTATGCAGCATCTCCCAGCTGGCTGAGGAAATTGAGGTAACCCTTATTTTTATTTTAACATCATGATACAATTTTTTTTTATATTGCTCTTTTTGGGGGGAGGGTTACCTTGTGGGACATTTTTTTCTGTTTGTTTGCTTATTCATGTCAGCATATTTTTTTCTTTACACAAGATTATTTTTACTTTTTTTCATTGCGGGACATCATTTTTTGTAATATTTTTGTAATGTAATTAACATTATAATTGTCAACTTTGCAGAAAGGACATTTTTTTTTGCAGAATGGGCTTTTTTTTGAGACCATGTATTATTTTTGTTTTTTTACTTCACAGGAATTTATTTAATTTTTGTTTAAATTATACAAAAATTTATTTTGTTATTTTTTAAATTTTCTTTAGGGTAATAAAGGACTATGAGAAATGTGTGTATGTTTATTTAAAATGTACATTTGGTGGTAAATGAGTAGTGGTATGAAATACTCCTTACTCATTCACAAGGGTGGGCGGCACTTTGGTCCCCCCTTTATGAAAGGGGAGACCCAGATGCAAATAAGCCCACCCTTCCGCAAACCCCCAGAACCACTGGGCCAGGGTTGTGGGGAAGATGCCATTTGTCCCTATCGGCACGAGCAGTGGTTTATTTTGGTTTGGGGCTGCCCTAGGCAAGATGAAACTCGTGCGCCTCCCACTAAATTTGCACATGATCTGTGGTGGGCTCTGCGGGGTCTCAGGTGGGTTGTGAAGGCTCTCTGGTGGGCTGTGCAGGGTATCAGGCTGCAAAGCCCACCTTAGACTCTGCGCTGCCTCTGCGCTGACACCCACCAACGATCCTGCAGAACCCCCTTGAGACCCTGCCGATCACATGGTCTCAGGGGGGCTGTGCAGGATCTGCAGTGGGCTCTGCATGGTCTCAGGGGGGTGGTGCAGGATCTGCGATGGCCTCTGCAGGTTGCAGAGCCCACCACAGATTCTGCACATCCCCCCTGAGACCCTGCAGAGCCCACTGTGCGTCAGGGGGGGCTGTGCATGATCTGTCGTGGGCTCTGCAGACCCCCTGAGACCCTGTGGAGCCCACCATAGATCCCACAGATTCCACCTGAAACTCTAAGGTGGGCTGTGCAGAATCTATTCTGTGCTCTGCATGGTCCCTTTACCAGCATTATGATCCTGCATCTGCTGTCTCAAGCTGCTCGCTGCTGGACCTGGCCTCCGTTGCCGCCCGGCAGCGCTTCTGGGTCCCAGCCCCCTATGCTATCCGACGGCAGTTCCGGGTCTCGGCCGCCTCTTCTGCCAGACCGCACTTACGGGTCCCGGCTTCCTCCACCACCTGAACGGAGCTGTGGGGATCTGGACCCGCTCCTCCTGCTGCTCCTTCTCCTCCTTCTCGATAAGGCCGCCAAGGCTGCTGAAATCTGTGAAGCCCGGCTTGCCTGACTACATTTTTTACGCCCCCTGTACGCCCCAGATACGCCTCCCAATGCCGAGTGCGCATTACCTGGTGGGGGGGAGGACCTTAATCGTTCCACCCCCCCTTTACTCACCTACCAGGCAGCTGCTTGGATCAATGGTCTGTTTTGGAATTTTAGGGAGCACCGCATGTTTTTTCTGCCTATTTTCTGGGGTGTGGTTCCCCCTTAAAATTTCTAACCAACCAAAAGGGCTTTATATGACTTTTGCAGGGAACCCAACACACTTTTTTCATTTGCTGGAGGGGCATGGTTCCTCCTAACATTCCTACGAGACCTAAAGGGTCTGGTGCAAATTTGTGGAGGGATCCCAAAATGTTTTTTTTTTATTGAATGTGGTCCCTTCTAACATTCCTACCATACCTAAAGGTTCTGGCCGTAATTTATAGGGCAACTTCACCCTTTCTTTTATTTTTTCTTCTTTACTGGTCCCTTTTAATGCACTCACAACCTGGCTTCTTGATTAGCAGGGAATCATGGAAAGACTTGCAAGACTTGTGACCCGGCTTCCCAATTAGCAGGGAAGCCGTCCCAATGCGTTTTGTAACTAGGTGATGAGAAACTTCCCCACGCACTCTGGGGCGGGAGAGGGCATTGCGATCCGATTCGATGGCACTGTTAGCACGCCCCCCCCCACGGAACGTTCAACTGCAAACGCAAAAAATAGGGCTTGCTCTATTTTTTGCATTTGCCACGCGTCCGATCGCACTGCGTGCGGGGGGGGGGCGTGGAAGCGGGGCCATTGAATTAAATGGAAAAAAATAGGGCTTGCTCTATTTTTTGCATTTGCCACGCGTCCGATCGCACTGCGTGCGGGGGGGGGGCGTGGAAGCGGGGCCATTGAATTAAATGGACTGCCACGCCCCCTACCACCCCAGAACGCGGGGGGAAGTTTCTTAGCGATCGTGGTGCATTCAAGCATCTACCGCTCTGGAATGCACACGCTTTCGGTGTGAACAAGCCCTTAGAGGCTGTTTTTTTATGCGTTAAGGACATCACACAAATAACTGCAGCCGCTGCTCTCCTCCATCACAAACAAGAATAATAATGCATTCACCAAAAATTCCTGTTTGCGGTGGAGTGTACTGAAGGCAGAGGAGGCAATGGCTCCCTCTGCAGTCAGTTAACTTGTGAATGCACAAGTAAAGGGCATGCTTAGTGTGGCTGTATGGATGAACAAAGTAAAGCACTATCACGGCCGTGATTGCGCACGTATGGATGACTTCGCAGAAGTCTGATAGATGAGGTAGGCAAACGAACATACAAGGTGTCTTGAGGCTGCCGGTCTGGATAAAAATTGAGAAATAGGAAATTAAACTAGGAAATTAAACTAGAATGATTTTCACAGCCTCATAATCTGAGAGACCTGTGACAATGAAACTGTCAAAAGTCGGCTCAATAAATTGGGAAGTGAGAGAACACATACCGTCGCTCGCTCACTTCTCAATCTATACCTGCAGATAGCTATGAATGTCAATCACGGCTCCCTGCAGGGATCCCCCCCTCCCCACTCTGATCCTCCAGCGCTGACTGGCGGAACGGACGGGGGAGGGGGCAGGTACAGCTGGCTCTGCCTCTGGATAGGCAGAGCCAGCTGTCAATCCCGCAGCTGGGTGGATCTCGACCGACAGCAATGTCGGGATTAACCCCAGCTGCGTCGTCTCAGTATACCGCGAGCTATACTTCGCGGTATAGTGAGCTTTGGTTCACGGGAGAACACTAATTTGAGTGTTCGCACAGACCCCATAGTTCTCTTTTAAAACAGATAAAGACTAAAAGAACACAATAACATTGTACGTTTTGACCCAATAAACAAGAAAAGTAAAACACAAATGGTTTAATGTAATTTTAACTTTACTTAATATAAACTATGTAAAACATAACTTACTGGAACATTTTCAAGTGAAAAAATATTTAAGAAAAATTCAAAATATGAAATACTGATCAAAATGGTTCCTGTGACAGTCATCAAGTATTTTACAGGCAAAATCAAGACTGGTAGGCCGATAGATCTTTTTAATGACCCAATCACCTTTAGCCTTTGAAAACTGAGTTTTATACCTCAGAGCGCCAACAGTGTCGCCATGATAGGTTGTTGTTTGAATCCTCTGCTGTTCCTTGTAAATGTTGTGATTGTGGTCAATAGCAGCCAGTTGTGTCCTCGCAACCATGTCATCAATGAAAAAATGCTGTCGTTTTGAGCGTTATTTGAGAACCATGCTGTGAAAAACTTCCAGTTCTCCTGTATGGCAGAAGTTTGATATTTTACGGATATCGTGAATCAAATTCTTATTTGTGATGATGTCTTTCAGTTTTTGATGTCTGACATTTTTGTTGTTGATCTTTGAACAGATGTACTTTGTAATGTTGTCTTTTCGTGGAGTAATGAGGAAATTTTCTGAAAATAAAGATGTGGAAGCTGTTTGAGTGTCAACTGTAGTAGGGGTAACCGTGTCCAACACATTTGAAATATATGGAAAAATTGTTGGTATGGCATCAGATTTCAGTAATGTTCGCCATCCTGACTGATTGTAGCAGTTAGAAGAAAAATGTAAGGAACAAATTCGGTGCGCATCAGTTCTTTTCCCTTCAAGAATTGTTTTGACTGCGGCTTCAACATCAGGGAACTGATAAGACATTTGTTGAATCCAAAGTCTGATGCTATCTATATTTGTTGGAAATGCATGCATTATGTTTTTTTTTTCCGTTGGCTTTCGTGAAGCATGACAGCCTTTTACTATGCAAAATGGCATACTGCAAAATATAAAACAAAAATTAAATAAATACTTTTTCAAAACTAAATATAGCTTTTGTTTTATCTAAAATAAAATAGCAAAGCTTGTGACTTAAAATACATGAATATAACAATCATATAAAAAGAAATACCCCCTAAAAGCCCAATAAAATTAAAGGAGAATTATGAGGCGAGTGAAAATCATTCATACTCATAGTTCGAGCAGACCTGTGACAATGAAACTGTCACACGTCGGCTCAATAGATCAGGAAGTGAGCGAACACATACCATCGAGCGCTCAGTTCACGATCATCTCCCTGCAGAGAGGAGTGACGGTCAGTGTGTAAAATCTTTTATTAAAATAAAGAAAAGGGATATGTACTCACAAGCAAAAGTTTTGATCACGCTTTGACAACAATCAAGAAGCCACACTGTCTTTTAACCCAAAGTGGTATCGCCCCCACTATGTGCCCAGGCTGCACCCGGTCACATCACCATCCACCGGCCGCAGTCAGCCAAGATTGACGCATTTCAGGGACAAGCCGCCTGCATCAGAATCATGAATTAGCTTGCCAAATCATGATGAAAACTAGGGATGGCCCGATACAGGACCGGAGAGTTAGGCAGGTTGAGGCTGGCAGGTTAAGGCTGGCAGGTTGAGGCTGGCAGGTTGAGGCTGGGGAATTTTTGTGTTTTGTATAGTCCTCGTGAGACCCCATACAGCATTCCTGAGACTCCGCACAGCAGTCCTGAGACCCTGGAGACATCAGGCCACCACCCTGGAGCAACACAGAGTATGTAGCTTCATATTATTCTGCGATGAGAAATAGATGAGAAATAGATAATCCGCGCTTCTGGAAAGGAGACTAAAGTGCAGATGTATAATAAATTAAGACCTAAAGCAGCTCTAAAAAGAGGATAGAGGAATCCTATCAGCAGTCGAAAAAAATATATATCAAAGCGCTAAAGGTGTAACTAGTGAGAAACTTAGTATAACCAAGTGATATAATGAACTTTTAGGTTTAGGGGGTCTAGCCCTAAAACAAGTGATATATCTTACATAGAATCATAAAAATATAAACATAAAAATGCTGTGGAAAAAACAGAAAATGATTGGGACAATAAAAAATTCCAACCACTGTGTAAAGACCTCGAATAGGTCACAATATATAAACGATCCGTGCAAAAAAAATTGGAATAAATTGGTCAACGAAAAATAAACGTAAAAAATGTGTACAAAGGAAATTGTTAATGATATATATTGATGGTGGTATATATTTCGTGGCGGTGGTCCGACAGCCCCCCTTGGGTGGGTACTCACCAAATGGAGTTGGATCGAAGGCTTTTAGTTAGTGACACTTGAGCTTGCAATCATGCTTTCAAACTTGGACCCAGTTGTTTTTACTCTCAGTCCCTGCAAGGTGAGTGTTTGGTTTTTCTCCCTTGTAGTGCTGGCTGTATCCCAGAAGTAAAGCTGGATCGTCTCAGGCGCAGTGTCAAACGAAACTCCTTGCCGTGGTCCCGCAGTATTTCAAAGATAAAAAAAGGAGAGAGCCTTCATAGTGTAGCGTGCAAAAACATTTAGCTTTATTACAAATAGTGACTTACACAGGCAAAAAAATCCGACCGGCACAAGCAGCTCAGGAACAAACTTTTAAAACCCTCGTGTGCAAATCTTGCGTCTGCCCTCTTTGACGCGTTTCGTCAGATGACTTTTTCAAAAAGAAGGTAGATGTAAAGCAATGAGGTGGATGGTATATAAGCACTCTGCTAATTGGTCCTAATTAAAGAACAACCAATCAGCAGAAAAAAGTACACTGAAACATCCATAATAAAATTACATAAGAAGTCAGATTAATACATGAGGTTCCATGTGAGGAATTATAAATGAATTGTGACTCATAGTTCTGAGTCCGATATTTCCATAAAACCAATTACATAAAAACAGTGTTAAATAACAGAAAACATAAATCAGATCAATCAGCCAATACATCGGAGGAATAGCTTAATTACAAAGGATTCATTTAAAAAACATTGGGTATTCATTTAAAAGGACCATCATTGGGTATCAAATCAAATATAAATAAAACAATTATGCAGTAAAATTGTCAATCCGAACAGAACCCATTCATAAAAACATCCGTAATAAAATTATATGAGAAGTTAGATTTATACATGGAATTCTATATGAGAAATTAGTGGATTGTAGTTCATAATTTTGGGTCGAATATTTCCATTATATAAATGCCATATTAAATAGCAAAAACCTAAATCAAAACAATCAGCCAATCCATCAGAGGAATAGCTTAAAAAGGGATAACATTTCGTTTAAAATTCATTAAGTATTCATTTAAAAAACTTCATTAGATATCAGATCATATATTAGCTTAATAGCTTAAATAAATAACATTTCGTTTAAAAATCATTGGGTATTCATTTAAAAAAACGTCATTAGGTACTGGTTCATATATTAGTTAAAAATGTGCAGTTAGATTACTAATCAGAACGGAACCCATTCAGTGGACAGAGTGAAAAAATGTGGGAAGCAGTGGGTGAAGACCCGGTGGTGGATATAAATACGTAAAGTAAATAAATGCGCAAAAGGTGGTGTTTTTACAGTAGTGGAAAAAGGAATTAACTGTATATAATAATCTCTTGGGTGGAATGAACTATGTGTTGTGATCTCTCAAGAGGAAATCATCATAACTTATTTGTGCTTAAATGGGTAGACAATCAAATATGAACATGTGATATATATACGAAGT
>NW_017310071.1:15638-16334 GCF_000935625.1 Nanorana parkeri
CGTAAATTATGATCATTATTATTTAGGCCATTTATAACATTCTCTAAGGAGGGTAGTGTCCCTCTCCAGATAATAAAAATGGCATCGATATAGCGTTTCCAAAGTATCAACGATTCTATTGGTTTGCTAAAAATATACTCCTCCTCCCATTGGGCCATATATAAATTAGCCATGCTGGGGGAAAATTTAGCCCCCATGGCTACGCCTTTCTCTTGTAAATAAAAATCGTTTCTGTACCAGAAGAAATTTCTTGTCATAGCAAATTGAAGACATTCTAGAATGAAATCAATTTGTTTATCTCTAAGGTCACCGTATTCATCAAATGCCCACCTAATTGCTTTCAAACCTTTTTCGTGGGGTATACAGGTATATAGAGAGGCTACATCCACAGTGGCTAGTATGGTATCTTCGTCCCACATTTCTGTGAGGTTGGAGAGTGTATTTAACATATCCCTGCTATCTTTTAGATATGCTTCCGTCTTCATTACTAAAGGCTGTAGATAATAGTCAATGTTTGCCCCTAGTCTTGCTGTAAGAAACCAAGTGATATAATTAACTTTTAGGTTTAGGGGGTCTAGCTCTAAAACAAGTGATATATCTTACATAGAATCATAAAAATATAAAAAATAAAATTAATAATACAATAGTGCTGTGGAAAAAACAGAAAATTATTGGGACAATAAAAAATTCCAACCA
>NW_017310071.1:17437-24149 GCF_000935625.1 Nanorana parkeri
CCCCCCCAGGAAAAAAAATTATCTACGGCCCTGTGTGGCACAGGGTCTCACGTTGCCAGTCGATCAGTCTTTTAGGTAAGGTGTGGAGTGGGCATAGTGGGGTGTGGGGTGGATGGGGTATAGGGGGGTGGATGGGGAAGGGACTTCGAGCCATGAAGAAGAATGGATGTAGGGGCCCAAATGAGGGCTGAAGAGGAGAGAAGAACAGTTATAGGGAAGGTGGAAGCAGAAGAGCTAGGAATGTGTTGAGGTCAGACATGGATCTTGTCGTGGACTACAGCGATACCGGAAGTATTCTCCATTCCGACCTTGGTGGTCAGCAGGGTGGCTCTGCATTTCTAAGGCCCGGTATGATATGAGCTCCGCGAATATGGCACGGTGTTTCACTCCACCATTAGTGTACTATACTCTGGGGAGTAGAGGTATTCTAACCAGAAAAAACAAGTTTTACAGAACGCGCTGTCTCTATGTTGTAGGGCAGCAGTCAGTTCCTCTATTACATGAATCTCGTCTACCCTACGGAGCCACACTGTGGGTGGGTCAACACTTTTCCAACACAGCGGAATACAAGCTCTGGCTGCGTTAATCAGGTGTATCAGCAAGGATTTGCGGTAACGGGCCCTGGGCAGTGGAGACAGATGGAGCAACATAGCAGCCGGATCTCCCGCTAGAGACATTCCTGTGAGTTGTTTGATAATCCGAAGGACTGCATCTCAATACTCCCCGAGGCATCGACAGGACCAGAAGACGTGGATAATGGAACCATCCTCCTGTCCACATCTCCAGCACGTCGGAGGGGTCTGAGGAAACATTTTGTGAAGCATAGTGGGTACATAATGCCATCTGGAGAGTATTTTGTAGCCTGTTTCTTGTATGGAACTAGCTATCGAGGCCTTGTGGGCAAGGTGAAGCATGTAATATTTCTGGTCTTGAGTGAAAGTAGTGGTCAGATCTCTCTCCCACCTTGCTATAAAGCTAGGTTCAGGTTGGTCAGCCAGCAGTGTCGTGAGGGCGTAGGCCTTGGACAGGCCATGGTCCACGTAACTACCTGCCAAGCAGATGGCCTCGAATGGTGTCAAGTCTGTACGTGGGGGTGGACAGGCGCTAGATATAGAAGGTAGCTGGATGGTTTGCCAACGCAGCAGTGGGGGTGTGGCCAAGCCCCCAAGCGAATCCAGGTTGAGGAAATCTCCAATAGGTTGGAAATGTCCAATCCTGAATCGATTTGATTCCACCAGGCACATGAAAGAGCTGTCTGCAAGGCTGGGGGCAAAGGCAGGATCACCCACAACCGGGGACAATATAGAGGGAGAGGCACTGTCTGGGAGTATTGTGGGTGTCATCCTAAGTACACGTATCGTGACACCCGTAAGTGGGTGCTGGAGTATGTCCCTAGGTAGGAGTGATGTAGTCCATAGCAATCCTGTCATAGCCAAGGGGGAGACTGCCTGTTCGAATTGTAACCAGCGTTTGTCTGAGGACACGTTATACCATTCGAATGCTCGAGCCATATGTACAGCCAAATGATATCGGATGGGGTCCAGGAAACCGATTCCCCCCTCTGGATTTGGGCAGTGCCAGTAAGAATTTGTTCAACCTGTGGGCACCGTTTTCCCACAGAAAGGAGGCAAACTATCTCCACACTAATTTCAGAAATGTCATTGGGATGTGCACTGGCAAGGTTTGGAATAGGTAGAGTAGTCGTGGAAGAATATTCATTTTCAATATGCTGTTTCTCCTGAACCAAGAAATGGTATGGCCCGACCACTCTGATAGATCACTTCGAATTTCGGAGAGCAGTGGTGGAAAGTTCAGCTCAAAAACTTTGGTGACTGAAGAAGGCAGCTTCGTCCCTAGGTAAGTGATATGTGAAGTGGACCAGCGAAAAGGAAAGACCGCCTGTAGACCTGTGAGAGTGGATGAGGTCACCGTGAGGTTGAGTGCCTCGGATTTCTGGAAGTTGATTTTAAAGTTCGTAGACTCTCCATAGGTCTCTAATTCGGTCATCAGATTTGGAAGGGAGAGCGTAGGTTTAGTCAGTATGAACAGGAGGTCATCAGCGTAGCCCACTATTTTGTGTGTCCTTGGGCCATGGAGCAGTCCCGAGTCTGGTCCCGTTGGTCAGAAGAAACTATGTTGAGTACATGCCGTTGACCCGTACACGTGCTGTGGGGGTAGAATATATAGCAGATATCCAATTGCATAGGTTGTTCCCGAAACCCATTGCCCTGAATGTCGTGTGAAGGAACGACCAGTCTACCTGGTCGAACGCCTTTTCCACGTCAGTTGATGAGAATGGTGTTGATACGCTCTGAAGTGGTTACGTGAATCGCATTCAGTACCCTGACGGTATTGTCTCTATTGTCTCTGGCGTCTCTATGCGGCAGAAAGCCTACCTGGTCTGTATGAATGATTTTACTAACACTGTGCAATAAGCGATTGGCCAACATTTTTAAGAACAATTTCAGGTCTATATTTAGCAGGGATATCGGGCGGAAGTTAGAGCAGAGGGAAATGTCCTTCCCTTCCCGGGATGACTGTGATCGTGGCTCGGAGGGAGTCCACCGGGAAGGTGTGGTCGGTTAGGAGGGAGTTGTACGCATGGAGAAAAGGGTCAGCCAGCTGGTCGCTAAAGGTCTTGTAATAGCGAAGGGAGAAGCCATCGGGTCCCGGGGGCCTTTCGTGGTTTCCTTTGTTTCAGGGCCTGTGACCATTCTACGGCGGAAGTGAGTGACTCTAGTTCTTCCAGGGATAGGTGGGGCAGATTCGTCTGTTCAAGATAAGCTTGAGTTTTAGCGATGCGTCTAAAGACTGATTCCGGGGACCGTGGGCTCTCCAAATTGTAAAGTTCTGTGAAAAAGTTCCTGAACCGCTCAGCTATGGCCTCAAAGCTGGTAAGAAGATTGCCGTCTCGCCCTGTGATAGTGGGGACAAATTTTTGGGCTCGGGCATCCCTGAGTGCTAAGGCCAGGGACTTACTGGGCTTGTTGCCATATTCAAAGTACGATCGTTTGACCCTCACCTGTTTTGCTTTGATCCTACCTAACAGGATATCATTCAGTCGCTGACGTAAGGTCCACAACTCGGCTTCCACCTCCCTTGCGAGGGTTTGTTTGTGGCGTGACTCTAGGTGATTAATTTGATCTAACAAAGAAGAGATAGTTTCAGTGCGTTTTCGCTTTGCTTGGGAGGCATGGGCTATGAAGGTGCCCTGCACAAAGCACTTGTGAGCTTCCCAAATAGAGAGATGGGATGACTCCGGGGTCTGGTTGTGTTGGAAAAAGTGAGTGAGATCCTGCCTAATGCTACTGCATTAAGAAGAAGGTCATTGAGCTGCCAGTGCCACGGTATGGGCCCTTCCAAGTGGAGCAACACGTCCATCAGGATCGGGGCATGGTCAGAGATCATCAGGATGTCTATGGCGGTGTGGCGTACTCTGCGCAGGTCCCGCTGTCGGACCAGGAAGTAATCTATCCTCGAGTAAACTCTGTGTGCGTTGGAGTAAAATGAATAATCCCGCTCTCGAGCGTGCATGAGACGCCACACATCTACCAGGTGTTCTGTATGCAGGGTCTTCCGCAGCCTACGGAGAAAGGTGGGAGGCTTTTCTGGAGACATCTAGTTGCGGGTCAAGGGCAACATCTAGTTGCGGGTCAAGGGCAACAGCCTCCTGGCTCAAATCTGATAGAGCCAGGAGGCATTCTTCCATAAAGGAGATCTGGCCAGAATTGGGGGCATAGATGTTGACCAATGTCACTAGTGAGCCATAGAAGTGTTCCTTAACAAACAAATACCTGCCCTCAGCATCCCCCGACGTGGACAAGTGTTGCCAGCCCGAGAATACATCCAATCTACCCCTCTCCCTGCCTTGTCTGAGGAGGCAAGAAGTGAACTTAGCTGTCCCTTTACTCAAGAGGAAATACTTAAAACAATACAGTCCCTACCCCCTGGGAAAAGCCCTGGCCCGGATGGGTATACAGGCACCTTCTACAAACATTGTAGAGAATCACTGAAACCTATCTTGGAGCAGACCTTCAACTCCATCTCACACACTTGTAAGTTTACCACCCAAACACAAGAAGCCCATATCACAATCTTACTAAAAGATGGTAAAGATCCCACCACATGCTCGAGCTACAGGCCGATATCATTAACATTGACCTGAAACTCTTCGCCAAGCTCATCGCTAACAGAATGGGGTGGTTTATCCCGACTCTTATTCACCGTGACCCAGTGGGATTCATCCCCTTGCGCGAAACAAGAGACAATACCCTAAAAACCCTGACCTTGCTCCACCACGCCAAATCCCGCAAAATACCTCTATGCCTCCTCTCAGTTGACGCCGAGAAGGCGTTTGACCGCCTCAACTGGGATTTTCTCTTACTCACCCTCGAACAAATTGGCCTCCCATCTACCCTCAACGCCCACATTAAAGCTCTCCCCCACGGCTAGGGCACGTGTTAATGGTCTTCTCTCAGATCCCATTTCTATTAGTAATGGCACTCGCCAGGGCTGCCCCCTCTCTCCATACTTATATGTCCTCGTTATGGAACACCTGTCAGAGGCCATTAGATCTAATCCATCAATTCAAGGTATACCCGTAACCGATGTCGAACATAAACTGAGCCTTTATGCCCATGAGATTCTTCTATACGTTAAGAATACCTAGAATTGGATTTCCATCCCTACTGGAGGAATTCCGCAAGTTCGGCAAAGTTAGCCACTTCAAAGTCAGCTTACACAAAACAGAGGCTTTTGAGGCTTTTGCAGTTGTGAGGCCTCCCATCCTCGGAAGCCTCACAACTGCAAACGCAATTCCCATTTCCATGGCAACAGCATTACATTAAATACTTAGGGATCCTCATCCCATCCAACTTGGAAGATCTCTATAAACTTAATTATTTGCCTCTACTACAAAAAACCATTACCAAGCTCCGTTACTGGAGTTCTCTCAAACATACTTGGCTAGGCCACATGTCACTGTTCAAAATGTATATTCTCCCCCGCTTCTTCTACCTGTTCCAAACGGTACCCATTTCACTCCCGGCCTCCTTTTTCAAACAATTCAAATCTTCTCTTCTTAAATACATATGGGCCCACAAACCGGCAAGACTGAGCTACTCCATCCTCATCCGACACAAAGAAATGGGAGGAATGGGATTACCGGACATCAAGACATACCACAGAGCCACTTTCCTCACCCACATTTTTGACCGCATGTTTCATGTAGAACACAAGCTTTGGGTGCTCTTGGAAATGCACATTTCTCCCCTCTTACCATTTTCAATGCCCTGGGTCCTACCCTCTATCAGACCACGTTCACCATACTCACCATACTTACCGTTTTGTGTCCCGCCTTTACTAAAAGTATGGGATATTCTCCTCAAAGACGGCAATCTCTCAGATAACCTAGGGCCCTTAACCCCCCGGGACAGATCTCCTCTTCCCTTCTTGTATGGAAAAAATTGAAACCATCCCCATTTCATCTGCTCTCTCACCTACTGTTCTTAAATTTCTGAATGACCTTCTCCCTGGGGGAGGAATGGCCCCTGCAGGCCTATGGCTCCAATACCTCCAACTTGGTAGTTTTTATCAATCCCTGTCATCCCAAGCTAATCTACACAGACCACTCACCCCCTTTGCACTCTGCATGTCACCTAACCCTCCCAAACATACCATCTCTCTATTATACTGTCTCCTGTGCTCTACGCAATCGTCCTCACGCCCATACTTTGTAAAGGCCTGGGAACGCAATCTCGCTCAGGACCTTACAGATGAGGAGACTCGACAAGCATTCCTTTTTACCCACAAGATATCCATTGCCAGCTCAGTCCAAGAGACAGGCTACAAACTTTTGACGAGATGGTATCGCAGCCCCAAACACTTCAACGAATCTTTCTGGCCTCTTCACCAAAGTGTTGGCGCATACTGGTTCTCTATACCACATTTGGTGGACCCTGATTATGCCTTTCTGGGACCAGATCTTCCTGGTATATAGAAGAGTGACTGGTTCCTCCCTTACTCCCTCCCCGAGGGTTGCATTGCTCTCCATCTTCCCTGGGTCCATCTCTCACTTTAAGAAAGATTTACTTCGCTTCTGCATCTCTTTAGCCCGCTCTCTCATCCCGAGACACTGGAACTCGACCAGAGTTCCTACGGTGAATGAGTGGACAAGGGAACTTTGTTGCATCATGCATTTGGATGGCACACTTGCTGATGGCACACTTGCACGATAGACATTCTGCATTCAACAAAATGTGGACGCCCTGGCTTGTGTATATGGACTCAGACCATTTCAAATCACTTTGATCTCACTGTCTCATGTACAACTTTGCGCAACCATATAAGATGTCGCTTGGCCGTTTTCTCCGTCATTGGAACTTCTCTACTTGTTGCTCCTTTACCATCTTAACTCTTATATACCCCTCTTGGTCTCTCTGCCCATCTCCTTTCTTTTTCTCTCTTCTTCCTTTTTTCCCCCCCCTCTTCTTCTCCCCTTCCCCGCCCCCCCTGCCCAGGGTGATATTAAGACCCATCAGTTTTTTACAAGTAGATTACTATCTGCACCCGGGTCGAATTGGGAACACTTGTACCTGAATGGTCTTATTCACCTGTTTGTTCGATACCTACGTATTGTTAAAATGTTCTGAATAAAAATTTATGTAAAATAATAATTATAAAATGGTGGCTAGGAAGTTCTTGCAAGGCAGCA
>NW_017310071.1:25612-29822 GCF_000935625.1 Nanorana parkeri
ATATATATATGATGATGTAGTCACGCTTTAAATGAAAAGGATATTATAAATTACTGACAGGTCTGTGGATTTAGGACAAAAGCACAAGCGTGCTTTTGTAAAAGGCACAGGAGTCCAAGGTTACTTCAAATATTCTTTTGAGCTGGGGGATTAGGTATGTTATTTTTAAGTTCATAAGTACTCCCAAGGAATACTAAAGTGATGACATAAGTAAGAACCATACAAAGATGTAATTCGCTAAAGTTTGTAGATGTAGTTAATGTAACTTTTGTGTTATAAAGAAACAGCCTGCTATCTAAGCTCTTTACCATTCCAACAGTTTGTAAAACCTGTTTAATATAACTTTCATTTTTTTTTCTTTGTGCAAGGGCATGCTGTTGTTTTCTAAAACATTGCATTCTGTATATAGGTTTTCTCATGTATATAAGTAAAATCTATTTACAGAGTTTATTTTAATTTGTATTACAATGTCAACCCTTTCTACTTGAAAAACATGTAAACCACCATGTTAATAAAGTCCTATTATTTAAACAAAATGCACTTGATGAAAGCAATAAGACTTGTGAGATGTTACAAAAACAATCGGAAATTGATAATGTTAATTTAAAATTGCATGCAGATGCTTTGATTGAGAAATCTAAACTTTGCAATCAGTTATCAGAAGAAAATGAGGAAATGAAAATAAGAATGATTAAATTTGTGAAAAATTTACATGAATGCAGATGTGCATCAAATCTGAAATTCAGCAATCTACAAGAAAATACAAACTCAAACTCTCCATTAGATGAAAAATGTTCTCATATCAAATCTGAGAATTAATTACCAGCTGCTCCTGTTGTAACTACTAGTTTATAACAATAATAACAACACAGTCCCCTATAACAAGTTCAGTACAGCTTGTACTGAGAGGCCTAAAATCAAAGGAACTGAAAAGAGATAGGGATGGTTCCTCTCCATGATAGGGATGGTTCCTCTCCATGATATTTAAAATGGTTTTGTGATTTGGAGTGTGCTAGAAAAATGTACAACGTAAACCCATCTGATGTAGAAAGAGTATTGCAAAATGCCATAGGAAATGGTCTGTGGATGAGAATTAAACATATCTGTGTTCAGCCACTTAGAACCAGAGATATACTAAAGGAATTGCTGTGTGCATTAGACATGTGCAGCGGCTAAAAATTTGTTTTGTTTCTTTTAGTTTTGGATTTTGTTTTTTGGAATTCGGATCCTATATGTGTTTCGTTTCGGGAATCAGATTCGTATTCGGATCTGATTTGGAATTCGTGTCGGATTCGGAATTCGGATTTGGACGAATTCCTGAAAATTCAACTTGAGGTGGGGTGGCAGAATTGGCACATTTGACATTTCTGGTTGCTATGCTCTAGTCTTTACTATTAAAGGGACATTAAAATCCTTTTCTTAATTTGTTATTATCTATTTAAATGTTAACAGTGCACGCACAGGATTTGGAGGAAATTCGTTCCAAATCCGAAATATGCAGAATAAAACTAAACACAATAATCATCAAAGGTCAACAACCTGCATACCATTTTCTCAGCTAAAACAAGAACATGACCATCTGAATATGATAAAATAAGGACAGAGTGTGATAAGTTGAAGCAGGAAAATGGAAAACTTTTCAAAGAACTGGGCAGGTTAAAGGTAGAGATAGCAGAAGGTGGAAAGGTGGAGGTCCTTCAGATCTCACTGACTTGTTATCACGTTAACTTTTGTGTAGTGTGCAAATTACACCTTTATGGCAGTGGGGGTAAATCAGTGAAGAGATGTAAAAATGTAAATTCTTGTTTCTTGTGATGTAAACCTCAATGAGAAACTGACCTTTGATGATGATGATGAAACCCCTGAGCCTAACAATGGAGGAAATCCAGGAAACATGAATTTAGAGCTTCTAAAACAGTGACTACAAGCATTGCTTTCATTGAGATGGTGGAAGATGACTCATGTAACAGAGTCAGACCAAGGACTGCATTGTGGATCAGCTTGTCTGTGCAATATTCAGTATCCTTGTGTGGACTGAGGAGAACTACAAGATGTGAAATGAGGCCCAACAGCTATATAGGCCACTGTTACTTGCCATGGTCTAAGCCATATTATCTAACAACTGTTTCATGTGGGAATAGGAGATTCTGGTAAAGAGAAATGTAACTGGTTTCAAAATAAGTACATATTTTTATGAGCCATTGTGGAACAATTATTACCTTATAAGCCCCAATGTAACCCTTCTAATTGTTGATATGCAATTGGTCTACTTGTTGTGGATCGATTTTGGGTAAAACCGATGCAAGTAGGGGTGTATGTAGTAAATTATGATTGAAATAGATATATTAGCGGTATATTTAGGGTGTATGCTTAAGTATTACAGGAAATTATTTTGGCTGATGTTATTTAACACACCTATGCTAACTAGGTTTTTATTACCTGTTGACCATCCTGTTTTCAGAGTGTTGATTGTACACAATAGAACAGCTGTGGGGAATTTTGTCAAAACCTGTTTATTTGCTCAATGGGGCAATTAGACCAGCCAATCAGAAATCCTTTCAGTGTTAGTGAATGGCACTAAACTGTGTATGAAGGCAGTGCCTAAAGTGGCTGGAAAAGTTCAGAAGGGAAGGGGAGATGCATAGGTGTGCGTGTGTATATATATTCAGACAATCTCTTAAAATGTAAAATCAACCCTGGGTGCACTCTCATGCACCAAAGTACATGAGCAGCATAGATTCCAGACAGAGAATAGCAAGGCTGTGGGAGGAGCTCGGCTTATCTGGAGCTAGAGGGTGAACTTTCACCTCTCACTTCCTGATTCTGGTCTCAGCCGCATGGGCTGAAAGCTCTCTATCTCTTCTCACAATCCTCCATTCTCCTGGATCTAAGGTAACACATTGTCTTATCAAATAGCATTAGAATGGTGGAAGTAAGGTGAATGATTCAAGTTTTATGAATATTTGTTTATTCCTTGCTCAGTAGTTCTCATTCTGTATTCATTCACCTCCCTCCCTATCCAGTCACCATGAGCTCTGTGCACACAGTACTGCAAGTCACCACGCAGCATGAGCTCTGCACTCAGTGTAACAGATATTGTATGTCTCCCCTAATGTATATATTATTCTCTGACCTGCTACCCAGTTCTGTTAGTCTTGTGATTCTAACTCCCTAAGTGCTAGCATATGGTATGTTCCAGTGGTGTAATATTTATCCCTGAACCTTCTAACAGTTTAGTCAATATATGTATATAGTACAGACTTTATCTCAATAAAGTGTATGCATTATACTATATGTAGAGAGGTTATGAAAGGGCAGAGGGACTGGTGCATCACAAATACAGTTACAATACAGACTGGTGCCCAGGGGAGGATTCAGTCACTCATCTCCCAGCAGCAGACATTTTGTAAGTTCAGCCCTATATGAAAGAAAAATAAATCTTAACCACTTGCTAACAATTCATAGAATTGGCCATAGGCAACGCTTCAAAAGCTTTTACTGCTCATCAATTTAGTGTTAACAGTGATTGATGGCCCTAAAATTATTGCTCACACTCCCACGTTCGCGGCAATATGTAACATGTGTGGCGTAATCGTTGTTTTCACACATTGGCGCACCAGACGCATATTTACGTTTATATGTGCTGCGGGACTTAGTTTTTTGGGGCGGGGTTTAATTTTTTTAATATTAAACTAATTGTTTTTAAACTTTTATTTTTTAAACTTTACTTTATTGCTATCACATAGGGGAATAACAAGCCCCCTATGTGACAGCCAATATACACTGACAGGTCTTCTTTATGGAGACAGGGTTCACTAAGACCCCTAATGTCACCTTGGGACCCCCCAAGAAGCTGATGAAGCAGAGATCTGCTCCACCGGCTTTTTCTCTGGCTATAGCAGCCAGAGATATGATAGCTAAAGGTGGAAGTGATGTAATACACATTGCTTCCCACTTCAGAGAGAGAAGAGGAGTGAAGAGGAGTGAGAAGAGGGGAATGCTGATCTTGCCTCCATTCTCTGTATAGACAGTCGCTGTGCTAGTAACCGATAGTGAAGGGGGGCCACGGCAGCAGAGGGTGGGCGCACTCTACATTGTAATACAAGCGATTGGCTGGCTGTAGAGCTGGCTGAACACTTCTATGTAACAGTTGGTACAGGCCCGGCAAAATTCTGCTTGCGCGCCTGCAGAACAGAAATGACGTACAGGC
>NW_017310071.1:31550-32049 GCF_000935625.1 Nanorana parkeri
CCTCACTTTTACCTTTTCTAAAATCCTGCTGAAATATTTTTTAAGTAGTGAGGGGCCAGCGGCAGACTTAAATAAACCCTCCAATTGTGTATAGGTACATTTTTCCACAAGTAATCAATTTCTAACAAATTTTATGAATGAATATAGTGGGAAAACAGGCCATACCATTAAAAGGTTGTGTAACTAAAGTGCATTTTATTTTCCACAGAGTTGCCTGGTATATTAGATAGAAAACTACAACAGAGACAGAATACAATGTCTGACTACATATTTTACAAGATAGTTATTTAAGCAGTAGAAACAAACAGAGATCTATTATTTAAAATTGCTAACACAGCATTGCTTTGGCATTTTCTATAACATTTTGTTTCATAGCTCTTAAAATCCTGCATTCAACATTGTTTGCAGAACTGTTAATTACTTAGGGGTCTATTCGCTAAGCTGCCATAGGCAGCCGAGTGAACGACCGACCTGAAGTGAAGTGAGCCGAATGCTGTTC
>NW_017310071.1:33653-34541 GCF_000935625.1 Nanorana parkeri
TTAAGAAAAGTGAAGTTACCCTTAAATGCGCATTATGCGTGCTAGAAAACACTGCTTAATCAAATCAAGATGGCGGTAGTCATGAGGTTGGTTTAATTTTTTATTTTTGTAAAAAATGTTTACTTTAACACTTTTTTAATTTTATAATTTTTTACCTTTTGCTTTTAATTTGATTATTGTTTAATTTTTTTAGTTTATTTTTATTCACTTAACTTTATTTCCATCATACAGAGGCTAACAAGCCCTATATGATAGTGTTTGGAGTTGACAGGTTCTTTTTATAGAACCTGCCCCCCAACACAGAACATCGAGCTCATTACTGAGCTCAATCTTCTGTACAGTTTGCGACAGCTGAGTAGGTGGCGCTGTGAGCACAGCACTCCCTTCTCACAGAGAGCAGAAAGAACATTCTCTGCTCTGCCCGCCATTCTCCATCCTGAAATGTTTGCTGTGCTCCTGGGTCCCCCGGACAAGCGTGGACCTAGAAAACCGCGCGGGGGGGGGTGGTGGTGCTTGCTAAACATTTAGCCTTGCTAGCCCGCAGCAGGGCTAAATGTAGAAGACAATGTAGAAATCAACCTGATGTTGGATGGTAGAAATTACACACCCTTGCTCCTGAGACCCTGCACAGCCCACTAAGATCAGACCTAGCCTCCTGGGATATCAGGCAGGCACCCCGGAGCAACTACTAGTGGTGCAACATTTGCAGCTGGGACTGGTCCCTGGTGCTCCATCACTGTCCTAAAATCATTAGTCTGCATTGTTTAAAAAAAAAAAAGTATTAGTAATTGGCATTGTAAAGTATCTGTACTCGTACTTGGTCTGGAACAAATAGTATCGGGTCATCCCTAATTGTTCGTTTACTTTACTCTTGCATCTGTTACAGGG
>NW_017310072.1:0-201 GCF_000935625.1 Nanorana parkeri
GAAACTACTAAAATCTCTTACATGACCAACTATGCCGGTAACAGGCTTTCCAACCCTCTTGATATAGCCAATCACTTTAGTGAATTTTACTCCTCGTTATATAATCTAACTGACTCTCAAACCTCTCTCCCACCCACCGCCTCTGACATACAATCTTTCATGGACTCAGTACGGCTCCCCTCTGTTTCACCGGATCTAACG
>NW_017310072.1:1703-3566 GCF_000935625.1 Nanorana parkeri
CAAATACCTTCGCATAAGACATTATTTGCAATCGATAAGTGCTAGAGGGGGAACGCTCCTCAAGAGAGGCCTACATTTTTTTAGCACTAGCTCTTCACGCAAGAAGGGAATATCCTTCTTTTATAATCTTCTCAGAGAATGGTTGGCTCCTTGCTACATATCTGGTGGTCTTGTGTCTTCATCAGATCCTTTTGGGATTCGATCTTCTCCTTTATTTCCACAGTTACTCACTTTCCTTGTAATGGGTCCCCACAACTTGCCTTATTGGGGATTGGACTAAATGATTGGCCTTTTGATTCTAGAACTGTAGTCTGACATGTACTTATAGCGCGGGCATGGAAACAATCGGAACCTCCGTCACTCAGCGTAGTTGTACAAATATTAAACACGCATGTCCATTTTGAATTTTTGTTTGCAAAAGCTAATATGAAACTCCGCAATTTCAACTTACAATGGGCCTGCTGGTTGTCAGACAACAGATGCCTGACTCATGTATTATGAACCCAACTAATACTCCTAACAGTGTTAAAACACAAAAACAAAAAAACAAAAATGCTTTTACGTGCAATTTCACTTAATTTTGACTTCTTCCATATACCTGGAACACTGCTTTATAACACTATAACATACCATTTACCTTATATATATTGATTTTGTTTATGTATTTATAGCAAGATTTTATTTTCTATATGTCTGTATCTATGTTGTATTATTTCTGTTATTATGTTCTATTGACAAAACCTAATAAACTCATTGTTAAAAAAAAGAAAAATGAGTCCAGTCTACGGCTAACCCCGCCAAAGGGAATTTGCTTTTTTCTCCATGCCTGCGCTATGGTTTGTTTTGCAGCCAGGAATGTGAAGACCGCCAATTTATGATGGGACTTCGTGAGATGTGGAGGTTTAAGATGTAACAGGGCGAACTGTGGGTCTCTGCGAATATTCGTTTGTAGGATTGTGTTTATTAGTCTGAATGTTTTAATCCAAAATCTATGTACGAACGGACATGTCCACCAGATGTGCATCACGTCTCCCTTCGCCTCGCAGCCTCTGAAACATTTAGCCGATTGCTGAGGATGAGAATGTGCCAATCGAGCCGGCACCATGTACCATCTCATCATGGATTTGTATGCTGACTCTAGTGAGGTGATGTTGATGGTGCATGATGCCGCCGAGGCCCAGATTTGTTGCCAATCTAAGTCGGGTATGGTCCCGTTTAAATCTTTTTCCCAAGCCAGGACATATTTATGGGCAGATTTGTTAGGAGCTGAGTTGAGTTGAGAGTACAATATGGATATCAATTTAGGTTGTAAAGGTGTATGGTAGCATATATGTTCCATTAGAGAGAACTGAGTGGTGGGCACCCTGCCAGCGAGTAGAGACACCGACCAGTGTCTGATTTGCAGGTATCTAAAGAATTCGGAGGGGGGCGCATGCGAATCTGCCTTTATGGAATCCCAACTGTGCATCTGCCCGTCGCGCAATATATTGTGTAGGTATAGAATATTTTGAGGCGTCCACCAGGTGAACGCTCCAGGCGACTCCATCCCCGGGTGAAGAGTGGATTGCCAATTATCGGTAATAATGGAAGATGGGGGCGTGGCCGGGATGTAAGACTGCGCAGCCGTGCCCATCTGCACCTCCCGACATCCGTGCTACATCCTGACCCTTAGCTGGCTGACAAACCGGCCGAAATACTCACCCAGTACTGTCGGGTGATCCGGTGACTCCTGCCTTCTCCTTGATGCGGACCAGGAGACGATCGACCCGGTCCCGAGCGAGCGGTGGCACTCCAGGCCGGCCTGCTTGACACGTGCGCCGTAGCCATCTTGGCTGCACGAGCTGCTTCTCTCACCTCTGCAGG
>NW_017310072.1:7854-21121 GCF_000935625.1 Nanorana parkeri
TGCCTAGAGGGAGAGTTATGGCTTTCCTGGAATTTTAGGGGAGGTAATGTTGTACAAGGATGGGATTGTGGTGAGAGCATAGGGAATCCTTCCACTCCCGATATATATTCTTTAACTGCCTTTGACTGAATCTGGTACTCTGCATCTTTCTGGGAAGCGCTTAAGAGATTGGCTGTAAGGTTCACATCAGGGAGCGGATGGGGGGTGGATTGGTTGTAACTATATTGTAATGATTTACCTGTGCCTAGGGGAGGGGGAGGGTTATGGTCAGAGGGTTAGTTATTGGACCTTGCATGGTCCTTTACGGTTGTTGGCATACATTATGCCGTAATGTATACACTGTTGTGTATGAATGGGGTGCTATGTTGGTGCGCGAATGTTACTGTAATGTAATTGTTTACTATGCAAAATGAATAAAAAGATTTTTTTTTTTTTTTAAAAATGATCATTTACAATGAGAGCCGTGTCATGTATAAAGAGATCCTCCCTGAACACTTAACTCTTTGTTTGCTCTGGTTTGATACAACGACTTTATTAGTTACCTCGCCTTGTACAGAGTGCCAAGGTGTATGTGCATTCTTATTCCTGTGCAGGTTTGCAGTGCAGTAATAAATGTGATTTAAAAGCTTACCCTGGCCATTTCCTGTGCTAGGGTGACAACGCTGCATTTCTATGGTGTACATGCAATGTATAGAAAACCACACAATAAAATCAATAAGCAAACACAGAGATGGAGATTAGGGAAGTCCTGATACAATTTTTTGAAGACTAAGTACAAGTACTTTCCCCCAGGTACTCACTGATACCAATTACCGATACTTTTTCTTAAAGGGCCATGTTAAAACATTTTCTAAAACAATACAGACGAATGATTTTAGGGCAGTTGCTTTATAATTTTGGAGAAGTGTAACTCAATCTGTGATTATCCAGCAATAGAGGACTACAAATCGCGACAATCTCAGACTAATGATTTTAGGACAGTGGTGAACTAGGGCCCAGTTACAGCTGCAACCCTGACAGTTCTGCCACTGACTCCAAGCTGTAGAGGACTACAAATCCCAGCAATATATTATACAGCAATGCAGAATACCACCAGCTATAGAGGACTACAAATCCCAGGGATACAGCATACTGCAATGCAGAATAGTATATTCATTTGCTACATACTCTGTGCTGCCACTCTGAGTGCTGGCCTAATGTCTCGATAGGAGGGTCTCAGCAGGGCCAGATGTGAAGGGTCTCAGCAGGGCAGATGGAAGATCACTGCAGGGGCAGATGGAGGATCTCAGCAGAGGCAGATGGAGGATCGCAGCAGGACTGATGGAAGATCGCAGCAGGGGCAGATGGAAGATCGCGGCAGAGGTAGATGGAGCATCACAGCAGAACTGATGGAAGATCACAGCAGGACTGATGGAAGACTGCAGAAAGACTGATGGAGGATCGCAGCAGGGGCAGATGGAAGACTGCAGCAGGGACAGATGGAAGATCACAGCAAGGGCAGATGGAGGATCTTAGCAGGGCAAATGGAGGATCACAAAAGGGGCAGATGGAAGATCGCATTAGGACTGATGGACGATTGCAGCAAGGCAGATGGAAGATCACAGCAGGACAGATGGAGAATCTCAGCAGGGCAGATCGAAGATCACAGCAGGGGCACATGGAGGATTTGAGGGGGGCAAATGGCAGATTGCAGCAGGGTCAGATGGAAGATCGTGGCAGAAGGAAATGGAGGATCTCAGAGGGCAGATAGAAGATCGCAGTAGGACTGATGGAAGATTGCAGCAGGGCAGATGGAGGATCTAAGGGGCTGTATGTCTTGTGGCACACGTGCGGGGCTGCATGTCTTGTGGCTCACGTGCGGGGCTGCATGTCTTGTGGCTCACGTGCGGGGCTGTGTGTCTTGTGGCTCACGTGTGGGGCTGCATGTCTTGTGGCTCACGTGCGGGGCTGCATGTCTTGTGGCTCACGTGAAAATAAGGGAAAACAAATTCCTACAATGATCGATGAAAACGAAGCGCTAAGGGTAAAATATGTGCAAAAAGGAAAGGAGGGCAGATGTCAATTTACTGCTGCATTAGACGGCTGAAATTCTCTGCCTTGTAAGCCTATTTTTGAATAAATTTATGCTTTTACTTATCGCGCTATGAAGGTTCTCTTTTTTGTTTGCCCTTAAAACTCCGTGGGATAACGGCAAAGCACTTTTGTTAACATCGCGGCTGAAAGGATCGGATTCCTCATTCCTGAGACACAGCCAGCGTCATAGAGGAGAATTTCCAAGTGTTTGTTTGCCGGGACCCGTAGAAGATATGCTTGTGCCCAAGTCCAGTTACGCTACTACTCACTAAGAGCTTCTTATCAACTTTCCTTTGGTGAGTACCCACCCGAGAGGGGCAGACCGGACCACCTTCACACACACTGTTATTTTTGTTTCTTTGCTTATTTTCACACGGTGCCAACTGCTCACCGAACTTTCTATATTTAGAACATTTTTTTTGACTTTTTTTCGATGGTTTCATAAGACTTTTATATGAGTTTATTCGTATTGATTATATTATTAGGTTGTATTGAATCTCAGCCTTGTTTTAAATACACCATAATAGTTTTTGCACATATTTTACCCTTGGGGTGAATTGGTGCCCGGCGGCAGGCTGCAGGTGTGCACATGAGCGCATGCATGACATGCGTGCGTGGTGTGCGCATATGGCGCTGCCGTGGCTTCTTAGTCCCTTCGGGTGCTGGTCATTGCCGGGGAGGGCCTTGCAAGCACTCCTTTTATCCCAGCCGTCCCATTGGTTCGCAGTGTCCTGTGGCTTCCTGGTTGTCCAGACAACGGGGGCGTCGCTGGCCCCTGCTGGGTTTAAATCCCAGCAGAGCCTTGACTTGTTGCTGAGTTATTCTGACATTCCCAAAGCAGCTACGACGCCTCACTTCATGTTTCCTGTTTCCTGTCTCCCTTCCCTGCTATTCGGATCTCCTGGTTATCGACCCCTGGCTTGCCTCACCGTTTATGATACTTATGATACTGTCCGCCTCGACCCGGACTGTACTCTGACAACGTAATTTGGATTATCCTATCTTGTACCTCAGCCTGGACCCTGCTATTGGGGTCCAATCCAGCAAACAGGGGGACTTCGCTCCTTCCCTAACAGATTCCCAACTTATTTCCACAAAATAACTTGAGTTTATTTATTTGCGCTAACTTGAAGACAAAATGAGTACAATAATGTGCAAAAATATATATTTATTAACTAAAATTCAGTGCAAATTAATAATCAAAATATAACTGGTGATAAACACAGAATATGGATCTAAATTTCAATAATATTGATAACACAGGTAATGAGAAAAATACAATCACAGGATATTATTTCAAAATATCAATGTAACAAAACTAAGTACCTTCTGGAATGTAATTAGCAGCTTATCATTAGCTCAACAGAATGTGATAACAAAATGTGCAGATTTGACACGTGACCTCTCCCAGCCAACAGATATTCGCAAGCTCAAATTCTACTGCGCATAAACAAACTTGTTATACCGTGCACAGAACTAAATAGCCAAAAATATATTTAAGGTAAAGACAAACTTCCACTAAATTATTTTATTTTTAAGTATGCATCATAACCAAATCATTGACTAGAAACTGAAATCAGCTTCAAGGGTATCTCCCAGAAGTGAGTGCACCCCTCACATTTTTGTAAATATTTTATGATATCATTTCATGTGACGACACAGAAGAAATGACACTTTGCTACAATGTAAAGTAGTGAGTGTACAGCTTGTATATCAGTGTACATTTGCTGTCCCCTCCAAATAACTCAACACACAGCCATTAATGTCTAAACCGCTGGCAACAAAAATGTGAATACACACCTAAGTGAAAATGTCCAAATTGGGCCCAAAGCATCAATATTTTGTGTGGCCACCATTATTTTCCAGCACTGCCTTAACCCTCTTGGGCATGGAGTTCACCAGAGCTTTACAGGTTGCCACTGAAGTCCTCTTCCACTCCTCCATGACGACATCACGGAGCTGGTGAATTATTTCAATTCAATCTTGATGCTAAACGAGAACCAAATGGTCTAATCAGATATACAGTATATGGCTAGTCGATTGCCTGCAGATAAGTAGAAATGTATACTTTACCAGAAATCTCAAAATCTTTTGTCTCAGAGATGTCGGCTTTGTGTCAGTGTAGAAACAAGAGATGCTCAGGTTCTCTTTAATTCAGTTCCCTTGGTCAGTCCGTCATCAGCTTCCGACCTCTCCCATCACTGTCTATGTACCTCCTCCTGTATACTTCTTCACTTCCCTTTTTTTTTTTTTCGTTCCCCCTGCTCTGAACTTTCTCCCAACTTTTTATCCCCCAAGAATGTAGGCGTGAATTTGTAATCTTCTTACTAATTGTGACGTCAGAGTGCATATCATCTTTCTAAAACTCATCCCCGCAATTACCTAAAGAGGGTAATATTGGATTAGAAATGATTGAGAACTGAGCGATCACATACCTCTGATCACAATTAGTCACCGATCCCTGCGGGGATTCCCTCCTCCCCTCTCTCTGTCCCCCCAGCACTAATTGGAGGAACAGACGGGGAGAGGGCAGGCACACTTGGCTCAACCTCTAGAGAGGCATGGCCAGTAGACTTGTGCGCCATCAAAAAATTTGTTTCGTTCCGTTTCGGAATATCCGTTATTTCGTAATTCGTATCCAAAACTCAATTCGGATTCGTACGAAATACGAATTTTCGTTAGTTTCGGTACATTTTCATACCTTTACGAACATTCGTTATGATGAAGATTCCGTATCCAAATTTCGTATTTCGTATTAAAAAAAACTACCATCAACTCCAATATAAATGTACTTTGCTTTTTAACTTCATCATAACGAAGGTTCGTAATGGAACGAAAATACGTCAATGGAATTTCGTATTTCCTGCCTGTATTGTAATGCAACTCTCAGCAGCAGAAGAGAACCTCTGATTGGTCAACCAAAACAAAATACGAATTCCGTTAACGGATTCCGTATCCGAATTACGTATTTCGTATTTTTAAAAAAACTACCATCAACTCCAATATAAAGGTACTTTGCTTTTTAACTTCAATATAACAAATGTTCGTAACGGAATGAAATTCCTTCAACGGAATTTCGTATTTCCTGCCTGTATGTATTGTAATGCAACCCTCTGCAAAAAATCTTGTCATGTTGTTCAACCTTATTTACAGGGGTAATATTAGTTCCTGTTTCAAAGAAATTCGGATCCGAAATTTCGTATTTCGGATATAATTCGAAAACTGCAATTCGGATTTCGGATGTTTCCGAATTTACGAATTTCAGGAGAATTCGTACGAATTTCGATTCGTAACGAAACGAATCGCACATGTCTAATGGCCAGCTGCTTTCCAAGCTGTGCTCTCAGCATATAACGGGCAATAACCTATTACATGCTGAGTTTTTGGGATACAGGAGGACATTAGTAAATGTAAAGAGACTACTGCTAAAAAAAAGGTTCGGCCATAGCTCTCTTTTAGGACAGCTGTTCAAATCTGAAGCTATTAGTGTCTCAGTAAGCAATCTGTGGTCCTTGAGCCATCTTACAAGTTCCTTCATCCACAGGGGATGAACCTAAAGCTCATCCTGTATGGATAGTTAATTCATGAAGAATTTTGGTTTGGAGCACTCAGGGGATTACAAAAAAGTGTTTCAGTAACAAGGTTCTGTAACAGACATCACTCCGCTACTAGCGTGATATCATCCCTGAGGACCGAACTTCCTTAGAGACCCCTCAGGGACAGGAGGTGATGGGAAAAGTATCAGTACTTGGTATCTGTGCATCCCTAAATATATCACATAGACAATCGGGTAATTAGAATTTGTTTAGGGGCTAGATAGGGTTCAATAAGGAGAACTTCAGAAGATCAGAAGATTTGTGGTGGTTTCAAAAGATCAGCCAGTTCTAGAGAGGATGGACAGACATCTTCCTCTCTATTGCCAGAGTAATAAACAAGGTAATCTCTGAACTATGTTAGTCTGAAACTCAGCTTTATAGGAAACATGTAAGGAGACAAACATGGAATTGATGGCTTATCTGTCTGCTCCTGCATTCTATACTACATTGTAAGGTATACAGTCCTGCACGCTGCACTTTATATGCTATGTTGTACATTACATAGTCCTGACTGCTGCACTCTATATGCTATGTTGTACATTGCATACTCCTTATCAAGCTGTTTATTGCCTTAACAGTAGGTTTCACAATAGTTCCTATCAACTTTAATGAAATTCTTCTTTAAAGTGGTTCTAAACCCTCCGGTTTTTTTTTCTGCCTATATCTACTGCTAGCAAGCAGTGGATATAGTCAAAAAGTTAAAAAAACAAAAACGTTTTAACGGCAGATTAAATTTACCTCCTTACCGCTGCGTGCTCCCGCGCTGAGAATCGGTACTCCTTGTGCAGCCGCAAAGGATCCTGGGGCGGGCGAATGCGCAGTTCGGATTTTCGGCCGGGAGACGAGCAGAGACGCAAGGTAAGTCTATGGACGCGTGCACCCGAATGCAGACACCGCTGGATCGGAGAGCCGCCGCACCACTGGAGGGACAGATGGAAACATGAGGAAAGAAGAAAAAGATCGGATTAAAAGACATCATTTAAGGTAAGTGCTAACATTAACATGGGGGGACATTAACATTAATGTCACTTTAAAGTGTGATCAGACAAGGTGTATATATAATGGAAGATTTTCATTTTATAGAAATGATCCATTGTGCCGAGGTTTATGTGTCTGCGAGACTAGCACAGTAATGAAAGGACTGTGATGTATGAGTGCAGTGTATACAGCAAGTTGGCTCAGACTCAGTTTATCCTATACCTCTACCACTGGTAGGTGGAATCTGGACATTCACACCCCTCATTATACATGCCACAGAGTTGCTTTCCTTAGGCCCCATTCACACCTATGCGTATTGTAATATGCGCGTCTGTCGCGCGACCGTCAGGCGGTTTTTTTACCGCGATTCGCGGTAAAAAAGCCGCGCGACCGTCGCGCGATTCCAAAGGCTACTTGGCAGTATACTAATGGAAAACGCCCTACAAAACGGACCAATACGCAGCAAAAAACGCTCCGGGACCTTTTCATGCGTGGGCCGTTTTGTAGTGCGTTCGGGACGGGCGGAAATACGGACAGGTGGGAACGAGGCCATTGACTACAGTGCTATTTATTTTTTTGACCGTTTTGTAGAGCGTTCATCGAGCGTAGGACGCGCTACAAAACGGTCAGGTGTGAACCAGGCCTTAGTTTTCCCCCGGGTGCCCCAAGTCTTCCACAATCCTAACAACATTTGTATTAAAAGAAAAAACAAACCTCTAATCATCTTGTACTTACTGGAGTCCATGTAACCCTCTGCAGCACCTCTTCTGGTAGTGGAGACCTGCTGCAGTCAGGATCTGTCTACCAGCCTTGCGTGGTCATGTCATGATGCTGACTCTGAATATCTTCATGACCCCCTTTAGGATTCCACCGATGGAGCAATGTGGGAACTGCAAGAAGTTTGGACACTGTAGACTCGAAGAGAGAAGACCGGGGACCGGCCTCTCAGATGACTATAGGTTTGCGTATGTAAACTGGGCTGTTAGGGTTTTTTTTTCATTATGTAGACAGAAGATCAGCTATAAAGCAACACTTTCAGGAAACAAATGTTAAAAGGTCACCTTGCAGAAGAAGAATTATATACTTACCATTGTGTCAGGAGATGACCCCAGTCTGCAATCTTTTGTAGAGCTAAAATGACCAAAGAATCTTCAGCATACAACATGCTTCCTGGAGTGTTGGATGCCCACTATGACTACTGCGTGTTGTGTTTTCATGGGCCCTACCTGCCAGCGCTACATTACTACTGTAGAGCCGGTGGAAGGAACGGTAACTCACAAAGGGGGGAAACAGTCATCCAACACACCTGGAACTGCGACACATACAGCAGATTTGTTTGGTCGCTTTAGCTCTGCAAGAGGATGAAGCTCGGGGTCACTACCTGCTGAACTACTAAGCATATCAACCCATCCTTTGGAAACTTATTTTGGTAACAGAGTCATTTTAATGTATTCTCAAAGCAATCCACATTTTCTGAATTCCGCCATTACACTTATGTCCAGCATATTGTGACATCAGGTGCTGCATTAAAAGGGTCATTTCCTGTCCTTGTTAAACAGTAAAAGACTGAACATTAGACATTTTCCAGCATGAGTGTTTCCAGTACAGCTCATTGCTCTGACATTTTCTCTCCACTTTCCTGTAAACTTCTTCTCTTTCCTGTATAAGGGATGGCTGCTATCGGAGGTTTACATAGGTGCCAAAGCTTATCAAAGTCCATTTATGTATCTTTTATTGGGAGCAGAGAGATCAAAAAGATAACAGCTTGTAACCAGGATTGGCGGCCTAGCTAGATTGCACAACAACAACACACTTACTGTCAGAGAAATCTTAGTTTTATTGAAGCTTTGGCAATAAATGATGATTGGTGCAGTAAACGCATGTAACACAATACCAGACATTGCATTGCAGAAGATGTGCAGCTCAGTGTAACGTGTCAGTACAAGACATGAACTATCCAACTCCAGACATCAAAGTAATCATTTCCCCCAGTCCCCAAAATAAGTAAATGGATGAAAACACATAAAATGAACTGAGAATTATGTTACTTATGATTCTGTTGACCATCTCAATTGTTCTCATGTATATGGATGTGATATGGATGTTACTAGATGACTGGTGGGGAGCCTTAGCACATCAAGTAAAAGTCCAGTTACAGAAGAGTTTATTCCCCTTGTGATGGATACTTATATACAATGCAAATAAAGCGCATTGGGTTGTATTTATCAAAACTGGAGCAGACAAAATCTGATAGAGTAGATTTGCACTGCAGCCAATCAGCTTCTCTCTCTCATTTTCAAATCTTGCCCGAGCAAACTGAAGAGAGATGCTGATTGGTTGCGATTGGAAACTGCTCCAGATTCTGTTTCCTCCAGTTTTGATAAATCCCCCCCACTGATTATAGAGACACAGCTCAGTTATACATCAATCCACTGTACTCGCTCTGACTGGGGCCACACACAATCATCAATTTCTGCGGTAACTTCTATCTGTCTCAGTCCTGTATGTGGATTAATTGCATAAAAAGAATCATTCTAATCTATGATTGGACGTCATAATTCTTCACATTCAAAATTAATCTCTAACACGGACATCGAAAATCAAACATTAAAATCAATAAGCAAACGCAGAGATAGAGATCGCTAAATATACGCCATATATATACATATCTCATCTATTCCTGTTACAATCGAGCTTGTACCTCCCCTTTCTGACTACTGAGCTTTCCTATTGGTCAATTAATGTGATGTGAAGTGTCTTTAACAAATATGAACACTAAGGAGTTGGAATCAGTGAGAATAAAGCTTTCAACGAAAAGTTAAAAACGGCATATATTGGGGTGTAATTATGTATAAGGGGGCCCTATAGCAAGATTATTAAGAGGTCCATTTCTCTCTACTCTCCATCCCCAAGGCAATCCGTCTAGAAATCTTATCTACCTTCATATTTTTTTAATAAGGTTCTCAAATTGTATAAGTATTCCGACTATTACAATCTGTATCATTTATTATGTAGAAAGACAGTGTTAGGACCCCCAGTTTTGCTGGGCCCCGTAACAATTGCATGGGTTTCTCTGGTTATAGTTACACCATATTGCATATTATTCAGCTGCCTATACAACTGGATCTACTTATAAACACCGGAGACCTCTGCTTACACCCACAAACCATACCATAGTTTGATTTCTAGTAAAGTGTATTACTATGCCAACAAATACAACTCCAGCAAAAAATTGCAGCAACAAACAATAAAAACCCCCTGCAGGGTCCCGCCCCCACTATTCAATCCACCGTATGCAATAATATCAACCGTTCGCACCCAAAATCCCACCACAATTAGATTTCTAGTAAAGTGTATTACTGAGTCAATGCAATTAAACACTGTGCGCCACTATAGTGACACCTCAGGTCAGAAATTAAATCTGATTTTAGAATCTATTACGATAACATGTTACTTATATGTACAACCAGATATGATTCCAGAAAAAAAATAACAGTGATAAACAATTAAAACCCTTACAGGGTCCCGCACCCACTATTCAATCAACCGTATGCAATAATATCACATTAACAGTAATCCAACTTAAGTATATCTAAAGTCATCTGTGTCTCATTAGGGAGGGAACTAGACAGATATCCCGGGAACAACTGTCACCATTGGAATAGCATAAACCCCCACAGGAAAACCCGACAAAGCTTATTTAAGAGAGCTGATCAGATCTGTGACTATTAGCCACTGAGTAAGCAATCTGTGGCCCTTGAGCCATCTTAAAAGTTGCTTCATTCACACGAGATAAACCCAAAGCTTTTCCTGTGTCTGTAGTTGGATTATGAACAATTTCAGTTTAGTGGGCTCAGAAGATTTTTTAAAAAGTGTTTTGGTAGCAGGGTCCAGCAGGGGACACCACTCTACTATTAATGTAGTTTCATCCCAGAGGACCGGACTTCCTCAGAGGCCCCCAGGTCAACGGGACAGGAGGTGATGGGACATTTCTCCAATGATATCACAGCAGAGCCAGAATAAAGAACACTTTTTGTCTTGGTAGAGAGGGAAGAAGTCCTGATGACCCTTGTTACCCTAATTTTCTCATCCTTATTCCTGTATTGTTTAAATAAGAACATTAATATAAAGCTATTTGTCTTTTTTCATTGGAGATGCAGTACATGGGAACATGGAGGAACAACAGTCCAACAATGACATCTTCATTTTTATACCGTGGTAATATCATGTTATGGAGAACAGTCAGAGTTTAATAGTGTGTAGTATTACTACAGGGGACTTTCCTTCATGAATACTTACTACATATTTACAGATAGATTTGTTTCCTGATTCTGAGCTTCTAGATGAATTTCAGCACTTAGGTGAGCATTATATGATTCTTATGGTGGAATCTTTAAACACATAGAAAGCGGCATAGAGAGGCTCAGTGAAGGTGGCGGTGAAGGTGTGGAGGTGTCTGATTGGGTCACACTGCTGGTAGAAGGACAGACGTCCTGCATCATAATCCAGATAGATCCCGACAGTCTTTAAAGAAGAGATCGAGCCTAAATATATAGTAGAGTTCTTGTGCTTGGCATAAAGTTTTCCTCTTTGGGTCAGACCCCATGATTTGACATTATAACCTATGTAAGATTCACTTCCATCTATCTTCCTTTCAATGCTTTGACTGGCCACCCCGATCAGCCATTCCTCTGCTCCACTCACATCCACCTCCCAATAATGTCTCCCTGATGAGAAGCTGCGTGTATTTATTACCTGTCTGCATATAAACCTCTCTGGAACATCTGGTCTGGTCTCTGGTTTATCAGTGTAAGTAGCTGATTTGAGATTCTGTGAAACAATAATATAATAATTGGCTGTGTTTATATCCAGTGAGATGTCTGATTTCTCCATCACTGGGAACTGTCTCTTGATCTTCAGATCTATCAGACTGTCAGTAAAATGGAGAAGTCCTCTGTGGAGCATCTGTGAGATCATTCCTTCATCCAGACATCCGGCATCTCTTACATCACTGTTGGTGTCACCACTCCCAGGAATGATGTCATCACTGATCATTTCTTTCTTTAGCACAGTTAATGGATCTGTGATCTTATGTAAGTCCTCAACTTCATTCCCCTTCCTGGTCAGCTCGTCCTTCTGTGTCTCCAGCTGCCGAATGAGATCTGAGACTTTCAGTAGGATCTGCTCCTCCTGTCTGGAGGCCTCGGTCAGGATTCTCTTCTCTACACCATCCAGCTGTTTCCTGATGTCTCTAAACAGCTCAGTGACTCTCCCGATGACATCAGCGGCTTTTCCCTTCTCTTGTGTCCTGTGATTTTCCAGATTTTGGATTCTCTTCTCAGTCTTCTGTCTCTCGGAGTTCAGTTTCTCAGTAACATCTTTCAGCTTCTCTTTCTTCTTCTCAGAGGCCTCGTTCAGAAGCTCCACCTGGTGTCCTTTGTGGTCTCCAGCCACCCAGCAGGACATACAGATACAAGCTCTATCCTCTGTGCAGTAATATTTCAGGATCTCTTTATGTGTGGAGCATTTCCTGTCTTTGAATGATGTGGTGGGTTCAATTAGAATGTGATCCGCTGACTTGCTGTGGTTGCTTAAGTGTTTTTTGCAACATGAGGCCTCGCAGTGCAGACACGATTTAGTAGCTGGTACAGGAGGATCACAATACGTACACGAGACCTCTGTTTCCTCCCGGTGAGCAGATCTGAAACGTTCCACAATGTTACACAACTTCCTGTTCTTCTCCAGTAGAGGACGCTTTGTATACTCCTTTCTGCACTCCGGGCAGGAGTAATGGCTAGACCCCTCCTGTGTATCCAGCACAGTCACAATACAGTCCCAGCAGAAGTTGTGTCCACATTTCAGCGATACGGGGTCCTTATAAAGGTCCAGGCAGATGGAACAGTCCAGCTCCTCTCTCAGGTCAGAAGTCGTCATTCTGGGGCAAAAAATAAAGTTCTGATATGACTCAGTAGAAGGAGAAGCTGGGAGCGGCTGATCCGTCCGGTACACAGAAGTGAATGTTAAAAATATTTCTGTAAAAGATCATTCACAATGCGAGCCGTTTCATGTATAATGAGATCCTCCCTGAACACTTAACTCTTTGTTTGCTCTGGTTTGATAGAACAACTCTATTAGTTGAGGAATTACTATAATAAAATATATCCAAACCATCTTGCCAAAAAAAAAATATATATTTACATGTAGCCCTCAATTTACACCAGGGTTAGGTTCCTGAAGGAATGGTTGCAAATAGAAACCAAGTACATTGAAACCCTGCATAAAATGTAAGTCATTGGGAAGTGAGGGAGTTAGGTTCTAGGCAGGGCCGATTCAAGGATTTTTGCCAACACAGGCAAAGGTGTATTTTAGCGATCCCCCCCACCCCGCACGCCCTCAGACAGCTGCTTCAAAAAAAATTGAAAAGGTTAGAAAACATTTGGTTTCGGCCTGACATTTTATTTTTCATTTCGGTTTTGAAATTTTCATTTTAGTGCACCTCTAATTTTTTTTCTTTTTTTTAAAACTTTTTTTATCACTTTTTTAATTTTTTTAATTTTAATTTTTTTACTTTTAAAATTTTTTATTTATCTGATTATCTTTTATTTTTTTATCTTATTTTT
>NW_017310072.1:21173-34199 GCF_000935625.1 Nanorana parkeri
CCCCACCGACGCCGTAGGGCTGCTGCTTGACCTGCCTCTCAACAATGACATAAGTGACATAACACATTATATTCAAAGCTTTAATATGAATGCTAAACAGTATTATACAGAGTATAAAATAACCACAGAGCACAGTATGTATCATCACACTATGTTTAATGAACTTCTGTGCACCTCCGTATCTCCAACTGTACCCCTGTGCCCCCAGCATGTCTCTATGTGCCTGTGTACAGTATCTCCATGTGCATCCCTGTGCCACCAGTGCATCTCCAAGTGTGCCCCCAGCGTGGCTCTAAGCACTTTAGTATCTCCAAGTGTACCTCTGTGTGCCTGTCTGTAAGTGTCCACAGTTATCACACTGAGAAGAGCCCCTTCCTGAGCTACGATCCTCCGTCTGTGCCCCCGATCCAGCCGCCAGAGACTCTGTACTGTAGCCCCGTGGAGTTGTAGAGAGGCCACCTGCATATCCTTCCATAGCTGAGATCTGCTGAGGAAGGATATGCTAGACGGCGCCATAATGTATTATTACAGCACAACACATTCGAACTGTGAAAAATATATATTATGAACATTTGTTTTTGACATTTTTCTCCAAATTTGAATGTTCACAGATATTGGCAAGGGGCAAAAGGCCCTGCAAACTGTCTATATACTGTATAAACCCCAAAGAGTCAAGTAAGAATGCACAGGGTTGTTGTAATTAGAGAATGGTTATTCAACGCTGAGTATATCTTTAAATTAAGCATGTCACCAAAACGAATAAACGGCAGCATACCTTCAGCCTTGTTTCAGTATGTAAATTATGACTTCTCCTGGTAAAGTCAAGCTTAGCCCTGCCCCCTCCTGCACCTTCCATGTCTCACTATTGCCTCATCACTGTGATGGGGGAGACACAATGACTTCAAGTAAAGCAAGGTTAAATAATTATTACAAGATGTTTTTTGGGTGAAAGCATTTGAAATCTTTATTGACACACAAGATTAAAAAAAACATAACATACACAATAAGGAAAAGATTTATTATTGACACAGACCTGACGTAGTAAATTTTACATATGAAATCTAACAATTTATAACACAATAAGGGGAATTCATCAACACTAAAGCAGACAAAATCTGGAACGGCTGTGCATGGCGAACAATCAGCATCTTTCTTTCAATTTCAAACCTTAACTGAACAAACTGAAGAGAGAAGCTGATTGGTTGTCATGCACAACTGCTCGAGATTTTAATAAATTCCCCTCATTTTGTTAGGAGGTGTGTCTGCTCCGGTTTTGATAAATTTCCCCCCAATTTAGTAAATATTATAGTTCCTATAGCAAAATAGATCTACTGTTTATGTATTAAAGGAGAACTATGAGATGAGTGATTTCCACTCCTCCTCATAGTTCTAGCCGACCTGTGACAATGAGACTGTCACAGGTCGGCTCAGTAGATCGGGAGGTGAGCAAACAGATACTGGCGTTCGCTCACCTCTCGATCCTGTCACGGCTCTCTGCCGTGACAGGGGAGGGGCTGGATTCCCCCCCCCCCCCCCCGATAGGCCAGCGCTGACTGGCGGAACGGACGGGGGAGGGGGCGGGTACAGCTGGCTCTACCTCTAGATAGGCAGAGCCAGCTGTCACTCACGCAGCTGGGTGGATCTCGTCATCGATGTCTGGATCCGCTTCTGCTGCGGCGTCTCAGTATACTGAGCTTAGGGTAATGGGAGGACGCTAGTTTGTGTCCTCCCATTACCCTAAGGAGAACTATGGGGAAAAACACTGACCCCATAGTTCTCCTTTAATCATGTAGAAATGTAGTCTGCCACTTGGGGGGGACCATCTGTACATTGCTATGTGCCCAAAAAAAGGTTCATGTGTGATCTCGGATCAGGTTAGGTTAGAATATGAACGAGATCAGTGTACATGGGAGACATATTCACCAATCTCGCAGCTCAGCATCCTGACGAGAGCATAAAGACAGGAAGCTGAGCTTGTATGTGGTAGCATGGTTGGGGATAGGGTTGCCACTTGTCCAGGATTCACCCGGACAGTTCGGGTTTTGAATGCTGTGTCCAGGTTTCATGGCACAAGGAACCCGGACACAAGATGTCAGGTAGACAGGGGCAACCAAAATTAAGATAGGGGCTACTAGCCCCCCACTAAAAATAGTCTCAACTGTGATATTTACATATTAATGGGTGTTTCCTTTTACATATGAATAAGCCACAAAAAAAATATGTCCACGTGTCGCTAGAGTGTTCGGGTTTCGCTTGAAGAAAAGGTGGCAACCCTAGTTGGGGAAGGGGGCGGCAGCATGGGGTGGATCATGGGCAGCTAGTGCAGGCACTTACATTTCTGGTAGACTCTTGAGCCAATTAGCAGACTTTGCTTTAGACTCATGGTTATAGAGCGTAGCACAGACACCATAAGACACCAATAAGGTTACTGACTCATGGTGCTTCCAACGGTTCTGCTCCACCATAGCCATCATTGCCAGAGCATTAACAAAAGTTAAACTGATTAAAAATTTGCAAATATGTTAAAAGCTACATTGGTTGGAGCAATGCGGATCACAGATTGCAATACATTAACTTACAAAATACCCATTAAATGTATTTCTAAGGATCCAGCTAAGGGTTATGAAAATGCATTGATGTATTCTCATATATTTATTTACAAAATCAGTCGGACCCACTGCCAAGGGGATGCTAATGTTAAAACTTGCACTTTTGGGGCCCCAGGCAAAGTCACGGAGAGTCCCTCACCCCTTAGTCTGATCATTTTCAATAGACTCGGATATCCCCTTTAAAACTGTGCTCGAAGATCTCATTGTCGGGTTTAAACTAGAGTTGAACTTTGTACGTCCTAACAAAAAGTTAAAGATCTCAAGGTTTGGCTGGTACATTGAGTATGTTAATGGACTTTAAAAAAAAAACATGTCCCTAAGTGTGTCCCTTATCTGCACATCTATTCAAAGCCATAGAAGCTGGCCTATAGAGTCCTATGTATAATCATACTGCAAGGAAGCACTTCAAAAAAAGTAAGACATTGTAAAAAAAATAAAAATATTTAGGAATGCTGTGTGAGTGGGAACACCAAATGGGGTCAACACTACACTGGGGGAAAAAAGGACAAATTTATTGACCACCTGAGGTCACTTTTGAAGGTTCATTAGATTGACTGACCTGGCAGTGAAAGGGTTGCCCATACCATAGTCTTGTGTTGGAGATCATATTCCAAAAACCGTGGGTATCAGAAAGGTGTGATGGTCAGCTGTCCACCAATGTTTGGCCATAGGTTGTATTTCTTGCTGTATTAATTTTGGATTGTAACCTTGGAACCTTTAAATATGTAGAAGGCAGCATGCAGGGGTCTAGTGAAGGTGGTGGTGAAGGTGTGGAGGTGTCTGATAGGGTCACAAAGCTGGTAGAAAGACAGACGGCCAGTGCTATATTCCAGGAATATCGCAAATGCCCGCACAGGGGAATCTGTGGAGATTTTTGTTTTAACATGATTGTGCCACACACTGAGCTTGCTCTCCACACTGAGGCTCCAGGACCTTGTGTTGTAACCAATGCGTGAGTCATATCTTGTTGTCTTCCTGTCTATATTATCATAGGCCACCCCAATGCTACATTGCGTCCCCTTCACATCCACTTCCCAGTAGTGATTCCCCGATAAGAATCTGCACTCACTTAAAACATGGCGGGATCGAAACCTCTCTGGACCAGCAGCTCTAGCCTGGCGTTTTGCACTATAAAAGGCAGTTCTGAGATTGTTTTTTATAAGAATGTTACAATGAGCTGTCTTCATGTCAAATGTGATCTTTGACTTCTTCATCTTCGGAAAGGCCTCCTTTAGCATCTGGTTATTCAGACTGTCAGCAAAGGTTAAGAGTTCCTGGTGCAGCATGACTGAGATTGGTGTTTCGTCGAGTATAGGACCACTTTCTATGCTAGGTTCAACACTGAAGACCCCGATTAGATCAGTGTCCAGGATCTTCTTCAGGAAAGTCGATGGATCTTTTATTTTCAGTAGCTCCTGGAAATTGTCAATCTTCTTGGATATCTCTTCCTTCTGCTCCTCCATCATTTTTTTCCAATCAGCGATTGAGCCTGAAAATTCTGTTGTGTGTGCAGTTAGGACCTTGTCCTGAAGAGCGTCCAGTTCTTTCTTGAGTTCTTGGATTTGGTCAATTACTCTTTTGCTGGCAGCATCTATTTTCGCTTTCTCCTGACCCTGCAGGCTATTGATCTGAGTGTCAATTGTCTGTCTTTTTCTTTTTAGAGTCCTTATCAATAACTTCAGATTGCTTTGTTGCATCTCAATAGAGTTAGTGTTCAGAGCTGCCACCTCGTGATTCTTGTGTTCTCCAGACAGGGGGCAGAGAAAACAGATGAAGGCATTGTCCTCTGTGCAGAAATGATCCAAGACCTGCCTGTGCTCTGGGCATTTCCTGCCCTCCGGGGACGCAGTGGGCTCTGTCAGACGATGTTCAGGGGCAGTGCTGTGTCTTCTTAGGTGTTTCGCACATAGCGAGGCATCACAATGCAAACAAGTCTTCTCTGCAGGTACAAAGTCATCACAGTATGTACAGGGGATGTCCTCACACAGACGTCTCTTCTTATGGAGCATCGGAGGACGTACATCAAATTGTGCCCCACATTTTGGACAGGAATACTCTCCGCACCTTTCCTGTGTATCCAGCTCACGCACAATGCAGACCCTGCAGAATCTGTCCCCACACTGCAATGACACCGGATCTGTGTAGAGGTTCCGGCAGATGTGACATCTCAGATCTTCAATCCCAGACACAAACGCCATTCCAGGTATAAAAAAAGACGGCAATGCTGTGACTTCACAATTCCCAGGAGTGGGCAATGAACCTCATACACTGCCAGCGAGTCAAGTAATTATAGGCAGCTGTTACATATAAAACGTGTGCCAAGATCTACCAACAGAGGAAGAGGACACACACATCCTGCCCTAACAGGTTACACAACATTACACACATACCACAGACTTTAAATAAATGGAAATTGTTCTCACAAGAAAACTAACAAAAGTGTTAAAACAACCCTAGTGTGAAAAGGAGAAATAGAAAGTGACCGGGCATGTGATGTATTGTTGTGGGTTTACAGAGTGGTGCAGGATGCATCATAGCACACACCACAGTGTACAGGGTGGAGCAGTGTGGTGTATAGAGCACAGGCACAGTGTACAGAGTGGAGCAGTGTGGAGTGTAGAGCACAGGCACAGTGTACAGAGTGGAGCAGTGTGGTGAATAGAGGACACACCACAGTGTACAGGGTGGAGCAGTGTGGTGTATAGAGCACAGACACAGTGTACAGAGTGGAGCAGTGTGGTGTATAGAGCACAGACACAGTGTACAGAGTGGAGCAGTGTGGTGTATAGAGCACAGACACAGTGTACAGAGTGGAGCAGTGTGGTGTATAGAGCACAGACACAGTGTACAGAGTGGAGCAGTGTGGTGTATAGAGCACAGACACAGTGTACAGAGTGGAGCAGTGTGGTGTATAGAGGAAATTTAGTAGCCGTGTCTCATAGCTCTTGTCCTCCATCCCTTTGATGAGTTTGGTTGCACTCCGCTGGACTCTGTCCAGCTCAAGGACATCCTTTCTGTGTACCGGTGCCCAAAACTGCACCGCATACTCCAGGTGAGGCCGAACCAGTGAAGTGGCGAAATTATAGACTTGTCCCTGCAAAACATTCCCTTCTTGATGCAGGCCAGGACTCTACTAGCTTTGCTTACCGCAACCTGGCACTGTAATCTATTATTGAGTTTATGGTCTACAGTGACCCCCAAATCCTTCTCCATTTCCGACTTCCCCAGCGGCATACCCATTATTGTATAACCCATTTGCTTATTATTTATCCCAAAGTGCATAACTTTGCATTTATCGACATTAAACCTCATCTGCCACAAAGTTGCCCCTCCCCCTATTTTATCCAGGTCCTCCTGCAATGTTACACTATCTTGGTCCGTTTCTATTACCCTCCCAATTTTGGTATCATCAGCAAACACTAAGATATCGCTGTGTACTGCGTCCCCGATGTCGTTAATAAACAGGTTGAATAGCATGGGTCCCAGCACAGAACCCTGAGGCACACCGCTAATGACACTAGCCCAGTCTGAGAGGGCGCCATTTATTGATACTCTCTGGACCCGTTCCTTTAGCCAGTTCTCTATCCATGTACACACACTTCCATCTATGCCCATAGCTCTCAGCTTGTGTAGTAAGCGTTTATGAGGTACCGTATCAAAAGCCTTAGCGAAATCCAGATATACCACATCCACAGACCTCCCTCCATCCAGATCTCTGCTTACCCCCTCGTAAAAAGTCGGAGTGACGTCACATTCTGGCTCAGGACAGTCAGGAGTATAGAGCACACAGCACAGTGTACAGAGTGGAGCAGTGTGGAGTGTAGAGCACACAGCACAGTGTACAGAGTGGAGCAGTGTGGAGTATAGAGCACACGGCACAGTGTACAGAGTGGAGCAGTGTGGAGTATGGAGCACACGGCACAGTGTACAGAGTGGAGCAGTGTGGAGTATAGAGCACACGGCACAGTGTACAATGAGTTCAAGTAAAGCACGGCTAAATATTGACTACAATTTGTTTTTCGGGTGAAAGCATTTAGAACTTTATTTATACACAAGACTAAAAACATAACATACAGAAGAAGGAAAAGATTCATTCCTGGCATAAACCTGACACAGCACATGTTCCCATAGTAAATCTAACATCCAATGATATCACAAGCTTAGACAATGTTACAGATTATGAAGCAAAATAGATTTCCTGTTTATATGATAATTATACATTGTGTATTCACATCGCACCGTACACACACGTGTTCTCTCATCAAATGATTACAATTAACAATTCAACAAATCCAAAAGCTTCATTAATGAAAGAATTACATTCAATGTGTTCAACTAGAAGAACCTAAATATATTCACTGTGATGAATCCAGCCATGTGACAGGATTGGTTCCCTGGGGTCAGCCTGGAGGAGAGGGTATTCCTAGGCAGGCTGCATTGGCATACAGACCTCCCTAGGTAATGCCCGCATGTGATGCTGAGCCCACTCCCCAGTTCTTCACTGCCAGAACCACACCACCCAGAAGTCCTAACCACGTCCAGCTCCTAGTGCACATGTCTGCTGCTTGCCCCATTCATTCCGATGGCTCATTCATACCCATGGAGGCCATCCAAAGTAGTACAGCACCATTGCACTGTGTGCTCTATACTCCATACTGCTCCACCCTGTACACTGTGCTGTGTGCTATATGCTACACACTGCTCCACCCTGTACACTGTGCTGTTTCCTATATGCTACACACTGCTCCACCCTGTACACTGTGCTGTTTCCTATATGCTACACACTGCTCCACCCTGTACACTGTGCTGTTTCCTATATGCTACACACTGCTCCACCCTGTACACTGTGCTGTGTGCTCTATGCTACACACTGCTCCACTCTGTACACTGTGCTATCTGCTCTATGCTACACACTGCTCCACCCTGTACACTGTGCTATCTATGCTACACACTGCTCCACCCTGTACACTGTGCTGTGTGCGCTATGCTAAACACTGCTCCACCATGTACACTGTGCTGTGTGCTCTATGCTACACACTGCTCCACTCTGTACACTGTGATGTGTGCTCTATGCTACTCACTGCTCCACTCTGTTCACTGTGATGTCTGCTCTATGCTACACACTGCTCCACTCTGTACACTGTGCTATGTGCTCTATGCTACTCACTGCTCCACTCTGTACACTATGATGTCTGCTCTATGCTACACACTGCTCCACCCTGTACACTGTGCTGTGTGCGCTATGCTAAACACTGCTCCACCATGTACACTGTGATGTGTGCTTTATGCTACACACTGCTCCACTCTGTACACTGTGATGTCTGCTCTATGCTACACACTGCTCCACCCTGTACACTGTGATGTGTGCTTTATGCTACACACTGCTCCACCATGTACACTGTGATGTGTGCTTTATGCTACACACTGCTCCACTCTGTACACTGTGCTGTGTGCTCTATACACCACACTGCTCCACTCTGTACACTGTGCTGTGTGCTCTATACACCACACTGCTCCACTCTGTACACTGGCAGTAGATGCCAGACAGGACTGGGACTCAGAAGGTAAGTATTTAGGTAAGTGGCTGCCACTTGGGGAGAGAGGAAACATCTGTATGTTGCAGCGCACCAAAATAAAAAGTTAATATGTGACTTTTGTGTACATTTGGCCCACCACCATCCTATTCCAAATGATTGGCCGGCCTGAACACAATTCACATTGATGCCCAACATGCACTTTTCCCCCATGCATTACTGCAATGCACTGTATGGCAAAGCGCGTACCGCATTCAGGGTCAGTGCTGCCACTAGGCAAACTAGGCAGCCACCTAGGGCCTCGGCCACACACCCGCCCATGGCGGCCCGCCCCATCTGTTTTAAATTGCAAAAGCCAATAGCAGGATGGCTATTGCACCCGCCCACTGAGCAGAGGAGCGGAACTGAGAGACAACTTTCTCTCACAGGTCCGCTCATCAGCTTCTTGGCTGGACTTCCAATAGCCAGTCTGCTATTGGCTATTTCAGATTAAAGTCTCCTGCTGAAGCCAGCCAGCAGGAGAATGGAGCCACACGGGGGGGAGGGGGGGACAGTGTCAGATTTGGAGTTTTACAGTGGGAGGGGGGCTGATGGCTGCAAGTAACTGGTCTTGCCTAGGGTGCAAAATAGTCTAGCACTGGCCCTGACCGCATTGCAGTGCCATTCATTTTCAATAGCTGTAAAAACAGTAGTGGATAATGCACTCACACTGAAGTGCACCCCAAAACACATACATCAAGGTTCTATTAGAATCTGAAGGAGATCAATGAACATAGGAGTCATAGTCACCAATCTCCCTGCTCCGTATCCCGAATAAAAAGCTGTTGATAAGACCATCATGAAGACAGGACACCGGGCTCATAGTCGTTAGCATGGGAGGTGGGGGGGGCAGTGTGGTGTGGATGGCGGGCAGCTGGGGCAGGGACCCAAAGTGTTGGGAGGGTAATTGGAAGACTCCCGGGCACGATTTTACTATAAGCTGATGGTTTCATACTGTAATACAGACATTGATGCAGATGAGGGTTACTGACTCCGAGTGCTTCCAGCAGTTCTACTCCACCGTAACCATCATTGCCACAGCAGTGAAAAAGTTAAAACGAAAAATTGCAAATATGTAAAACTCTACTTTAAGGGAAGCAATACAGAACACAGATTGCAATGCATTTACTCCCAAAATACCCATTGAATGTATTTGTATAGTATTTACTAGACATGTGCACTGCCAAAAAATTTGTTTAGTTTCGTTTCGTTTTGATTCGGATTTGTGTTATTTCGTTTTTCGGGATTCGGGTGTGAAAGTCAATTTGGATTCGGAATTCGGATTCGGACTAAATTCGTTAGCGGTATTTCGTTCGAACGTTCATTTAGTGGTCGTTTCTTTCATGCGTTCGTTCGTTCGCAGCAAAGTTACATTTGAGGGGGGAAAATGTTTTTCTCCTTCTCTAATGTTACTTTGCTCCAACGAAACGAATAAGAAACTAAACGAACGTTCGAACGTTAACGAATTTCGGAAACGGAAATTCGGATTCGTTTGCATTCGTTATATATGTAATTCGGAATTCGGATACATCCAAATGTCAGAATGTCCGAAAATTCGTCCGAATTTCGATTCGGAACGAAACGAATCGCACATGTCTAGTATTTACAGTCCACCGTATGCTGAGTTCATGCATACCTTATATATGTAACAGTGTCATACCATATGGGCACAATAAACTGAACAAACTCCTATTTGACTATCAATAGGTAATCAGAGTATGGTAGAAATCAATACCGTATCACTAGATTTCAAGCCTGATTAGCAAGGTACAAATAATACCTTCTAGTAAGAAAAGCCACCATTGCACCACCAATAGGAAAGCTCCAAACCTGCAGATTATTGTTCATTGATTCCCTTGTAATGATTAGCCCGGGTGATGTATATTAAACCCTAAAGATCCAGCTAAGAGTTATAAAACTCCAATGATGTATTCTTATATATTTACAAAAACAGCCGATCCTACTGCCAACGGTTTGCTGGTGTTAAAACTTGTACTTGCCCCAGGCAATGACACAGAGGGCCCCTCCCTCCTTAGACTGTCTGTTTTCAATAGGCGTGGATGTCCTCATTTTTTACTTCACCACATCACAATTCACTTTAAAGTGCATTTGCAATTTTTTAGCCACTTTTTGGATAACGCCTACTTTGTATTAGTTACATGTTCCCATTTGGATGGAGTAAGGAAGGGTTGTAACCCCCGGCCATTTTAAATGCCATCGAGTGTCCCATTGGGAAGAATTCCTTTCACTTCATGCCTGTTAGTTACATAGTATTTGAGGTTGAATAAAGACATAAGTCCATCAAGTCCAACCTATTGCGTGTATGCATTTATGGTTGAGCTGGTGCGTGCGTGTTATGAGTCCATGTGTGATTTTGCTCTTAGGAGTACCTGTACCCCTGTATGTTACATATAGGTATAGCCACAACTAATTCCTGGTGGTCAGCGCGGTTACCTTAATTAGTGTTCCCCATTGGAATATTTCCCATCTATTCCTGTTCTGATGGCCACCCAAAATCACTTTCAATGATAACAGTCACCAGGACAAATAGAGAGGGGGGAACTTCTAAAGGGGACACAGATGGCAATAAAAACCAAACAAATAAAAAATACACAAAACAAGTCAATACATTAAACTGGCCGCCTGAGGTCACTTTTGTAGGTCAGAAAGACCTAGTAACCTGGCAGCAAACGGGTTGCCCATACCATAGTCTTGTGTTGGAGATCATATTCCAAAACCAAGGGTGTGATGGTCAAGTGTCCACCAATGTTTGTATTTCTTGCTGTATTAATTTCGGATTGTAACCCTGGAACCCTCATTGAGGAAGAAGGCAGCATGCAGGGGTCTGGTGAAGGTGACGGTGAAGGTGTGGAGGTGTCTGATGGGGTCACAAAGCTGGTAGAAGGACAGACGGCCGGCACTATATTCCAGGAATATCCCAAAGGCCCGCACAGGGGAATCTGTGGAGATTTTTGTTTTAGCATCATTGTGCCTCACACTGAGCTTGCTCTCCACACTGAGGCTCCAGGACCTCTTGTTATAACCAAGGTGTGCGTCTTTTGTTGTTGTCTTCTTCTCCAAATTATCATAGGCCACCCCAATGCTACATTGTGTCCCCTTCACATCCACCTCCCAGTAGTGATTCCCCGATGAGAATCTGCACTTACTTAAAACATGGCGGGATCGAAACCTCCCTGGACCAGCACCTCTAGCCTTGCGATTTGCATTATAAAAGGCAGTTCTGAGATAGTTTTTTATAAGAATGTTACAATGAGCTGTCTTCATGTCAAATGTGATCTTTGACTTCTTCATCTTCGGAAAGGCCTCCTTTAGCATCTGGTTATTCAGACTGTCAGCAAACGTTAAGAGTTCCTGGTGCAGCATGACTGAGATTGGTGTTTCATCAAACACAGGACCACTTTCTATGCTAGGTTCAACACTGAAGACCCCGATTAGATCAGTGTCCAGGATCTTCTTCAGGAAAGTCGATGGATCTTTTATTTTCAGTAGCTCCTGGAAATTGTCAATCTTCTTGGATATCTCTTCCTTCTGCTCCTCCATCATTTTTTTCCAATCAGCGATTGAGCCTGAAAATTCTGTTGTGTGTGCAGTTAGGACCTTGTCCTGAAGAGCGTCCAGTTCTTTCTTGAGTTCTTGGATTTGGTCAATTACTCTTTTGCTGGCAGCATCTATTTTCGCTTTCTGAAAATTGATCTGAGTGTCAATTGTCTGTCTTTTTCTTTTTAGAGTCCTTATCAATAACTTCAGATTGCTTTGTTGCATCTCAATAGAGTTAGTGTTCAGAGCTGCCACCTCGTGATTCTTGTGTTCTCCAGACAGGGGGCAGAGAAAACAGATGAAGGCATTGTCCTCTGTGCAGAAATGATCCAAGACCTGCCTGTGCTCTGGGCATTTCCTGCCCTCCGGAGACGCAGTAGGCTCTGTCAGAAGATGTTCAGGGGCAGTGCTGTGTCTTCTTAGGTGTTTAGCACAAAGCGAGGCATCACAATGCAAACAAGTCTTCTCTGCAGGTACAAAGTCATCACAGTATGTACAGGGGATGTCCTCACACAGACGTCTCCTCTTATGTAGCATCGGAGGACGTTTATCAAATTGGGCCCCACATTTTGCACAGGAATACTCTCCGCACGTTTCCTGTGTATCCAGCTCACGAACAATGCAGACCCTGCAGAATCTGTCCCCACACTGCAATGACACCGGATCTGTGTAGAGGTTCCGGCAGATGTGGCATCTCAGGTCTTCAATCCCAGACACAGACGCCATTCCAGGTATAAAAGTAGACGGCAATGCTCCTACACTGCAAGTGAGACAAGTATTCACAAGTCAGGCAGCTTTTAAATATAAAACGTGTGCCAAGATCTACCAACAGAGGAAGATGACAAGCACATCCTGCCCTAACAGGTTACACAACATTACACACATACCACAGACTTTAAATAAATGCAAATTGTTCTCACAAGAAAACTAACAATAGTGTGAAAAGGAGAAATAGAAAGTGACCGGGCATGTGATGTATTGTTGTGTGTTTATAGCACACAGCACAGTGTACAGAGTGGAGCAGTGTGGGGGGGCGTGGCGAGCTGCCAACCAAGATGGCCGCGGTCTGAGCAGGCTCTGCAGCATCGATCCCCAGGACAGCAATCTTAAGCCCACATTAGCACACCTAACTGGCACCGAATGGTAGCCCAAGATCCAGGGACATCAGGCATCTCCTCCGATCGTGACAGCGGTGAGATGCGCCGCAGCAGGAGACAGAAAAAGCAGCGATACAGCCGCTCACGACGGGATTCCAAGATGGCGGCCGTTCCCCACCACGAGGAGAG
>NW_017310073.1:0-1204 GCF_000935625.1 Nanorana parkeri
TATGTGCATGCAGTGATGGGGGTTCCTGCACTCTGTCACACGCGTGTATTGTCCATGCATTGTGCAGACTGAGGGAGGAACATTCAGACTTTCCATGCTGCAGATGTATTTCAAATGCACAAAGCGACATAGTTCATGCGTTGGCTGCCCTTAGCATGCGTTTCAGCGGTTCTGCGTCATTTATATGCGATCTGTCCTTTTATATTAGCGATGCTCTAAGCTGCAGCACGTAGATGTGAACTGGCCACACACACAGATGAGGGACTTTTCCTTTAAATGCGCCAGCAGGTCGTCAGACGTCCCGTGCAGGGGATGGCGGGAACTCCATCATGAATACTTCAGACACCTGCTGGGGGCGGATCCCGAGGTCAGTGACACTCACCAATTATATGGCAGCTTTCCGTCTCTCTCCAGAGTGGCAAAATTGACGAATGTTCCGGCTCCGCACTCCCTGCATAACCCAGAGAAAGGAAGTCATCACTGCTCCGCAGGGGCCCCTTCCACCCGACCCCCCGATCATTCATCTCCTTCCACCCGACCCCCCGATCATTCATCTCCTTCCACCCGACCCCCCGATCATTCATCTCCTTCCACCCGACCCCCCGATCATTCATCTCCTTCCACCCGACCCCCCGATCATTCATCTCCTTCCACCCGACCCCCCGATCATTCATCTCCTTCCACCCGACCCCCCGATCATTCATCTCCTTCCACCCGACCCCCCGATCATTCATCTCCTTCCACCCGACCCCCCGATCATTCATCTCCTTCCACCCGACCCCCCGATCATTCATCTCCTTCCACCCGACCCCCCGATCATTCATCTCCTTCCACCCGACCCCCCGATCATTCATCTCCTTCCACCCGACCCCCCGATCATTCATCTCCTTCCACCCGACCCCCCGATCATTCATCTCCTTCCACCCGACCCCCCGATCATTCATCTCCTTCCACCCGACCCCCCGATCATTCATCTCCTTCCACCCGACCCCCCGATCATTCATCTCCTTCCACCCGACCCCCCGATCATTCATCTCCTTCCACCCGACCCCCCGATCATTCATCTCCTTCCACCCGACCCCCCGATCATTCATCTCCTTCCACCCGACCCCCCGATCATTCATCTCCTTCCACCCGACCCCCCGATCATTCATCTCCTTCCACCCGACCCCCCGATCATTCATCTCCTTCCACCCGACCCCCC
>NW_017310073.1:5963-21052 GCF_000935625.1 Nanorana parkeri
CCCCCCGATCATTCATCTCCTTCCACCCGACCCTCCGATCATTCATCTCCTTCCACCCGACCCCCCGATCATTCATCTCCTTCCACCCGACCCCCCGATCATTCATCTCCTTCTCCTCCGGGATCCAAACTCCTTCTACAACCAGCCCACAGAGAACATTCTGCTCCCCATCACCACACCCACCACATACGCCAAAACCTTTACCGTGTCATCTGGAGGTGCTTTCGTCTTAGGACCAGCAAAGTGACCAACAAGAGTCCGATCAGGAGAATGCTCAGCACGGACAGCAACGAAATCACCACAACATTCGGGTTCATCTCGGCAACTAGAAGGCAGAAGGAAGATTTTACCACAAAGTCCAGAGAAGATTCTACTAAACCAGAACGCGACCTCGGATCTCCACGATCTGCTCCCTCCTCCACAGGCCAATGCAACTGGACTATCACCAGGGAATGACAGATATGGACCATCACCAGGGAATGACAGATATGGACCATCACCAGGGAATGACAGATATGGACCATCACCAGGGAATGACAGACATGGACTATCACCAGGGAATGACAGACATGGACTATCACCAGGGAATGACAGACATGGACTATCACCAGGGAATGACAGATATGGACTATCACCAGGGAATGACAGATATTGCGGCAGAATGAAGAAGAAAACATTCAATCTCAATAAAACCAATACGTCTCATATGAGCCAATCAGAGCAGGGCCACCAATGTCAGGGACCGTGCCACCATTCCGCAGCAACCCTTCATTGCCCCGCCCCCGCCCCTCCCCCTCTGCTGTATGAAACGGTTGAATAATGACATAGAAAACACAGAGAAATATAATGAATGACGTTTCTCATGGTTACCCAGTGTAGAGACGGTGATGAAGGTGGGCACGCTGGCACTGTGGTGGCTGACACTGGTGATGCTGCAATTATACGATGTGCCGGGATGTAGATTGGATATTGTCACCACATGAGAGACAACGATCACCGCATCCTGCCAAGACAACAGAGAGAGAAGGACGCTCATACCATGTGACGGGGACACTTCATAGCGTGCAATACAAATGGAGGATTGTGGGCAAAATGTTCCCTCTCATAGGACCAGACACTTTACCACCACGGAATAACCCCAACCCCAAGAATACAATCATGGGATGCCCCATACCCCAAGAATACAACCATGGGATGTCCCCAACCCCAAGAATACAACCATGGAATGCCCCATACCCCAAGAATACAACCATGGGATGTCCCCAACCCCAAGAATACAACCATGGGATGTCCCCAACCCCAAGAATACAACCATGGGATGTCCCCAACCCCAAGAATACAACCATGGGATGTCCCCAACCCCAAGAATACAACCATGGGATGTCCCCAACCCCAAGAATACAACCATGGGATGTCCCCAACCCCAAGAATACAACCATGGGATGTCCCCAACCCCAAGAATACAACCATGGGATGTCCCCAACCCCAAGAATACAACCATGGGATGTCCCCAACCCCAAGAATACAACCATGGGATGTCCCCAACCCCAAGAATACAACCATGGGATGTCCCCAACCCCAAGAATACAACCATGGGATGTCCCCAACCCCAAGAATACAACCATGGGATGTCCCCAACCCCAAGAATACAACCATGGGATGTCCCCAACCCCAAGAATACAACCATGGGATGTCCCCAACCCCAAGAATACAACCATGGGATGTCCCCAACCCCAAGAATACAACCATGGGATGTCCCCAACCCCAAGAATACAACCATGGGATGTCCCCAACCCCAAGAATACAACCATGGGATGTCCCCAACCCCAAGAATACAACCATGGGATGTCCCCAACCCCAAGAATACAACCATGGGATGTCCCCAACCCCAAGAATACAACCATGGGATGTCCCCAACCCCAAGAATACAACCATGGGATGTCCCCAACCCCAAGAATACAACCATGGGATGTCCCCAACCCCAAGAATACAACCATGGGATGTCCCCAACCCCAAGAATACAACCATGGGATGTCCCCAACCCCAAGAATACAACCATGGGATGTCCCCAACCCCAAGAATACAACCATGGGATGTCCCCAACCCCAAGAATACAACCATGGGATGTCCCCAACCCCAAGAATACAACCATGGGATGTCCCCAACCCCAAGAATACAACCATGGGATGTCCCCAACCCCAAGAATACAACCATGGGATGTCCCCAACCCCAAGAATACAACCATGGGATGTCCCCAACCCCAAGAATACAACCATGGGATGTCCCCAACCCCAAGAATACAACCATGGGATGTCCCCAACCCCAAGAATACAACCATGGGATGTCCCCAACCCCAAGAATACAACCATGGGATGTCCCCAACCCCAAGAATACAACCATGGGATGTCCCCAACCCCAAGAATACAACCATGGGATGTCCCCAACCCCAAGAATACAACCATGGGATGTCCCCAACCCCAAGAATACAACCATGGGATGTCCCCAACCCCAAGAATACAACCATGGGATGTCCCCAACCCCAAGAATACAACCATGGGATGCCCCATACCCCAAGAATACAACCATGGGATGTCCCCAACCCCAAGAATACAACCATGGAATGCCCCCTACCCCGAGAATACAACCATGGGATGCCCCATACCCCAAGAATACAACCATGGAATGTCCTCAACCCCAAGAATACAACCATGGGATGCCCCATACCCCAAGAATACAACCCCAAATCCTACAGATATAGCCAGGAGATCACTCCAAATCTAACACTATAAATGTGGGATGATGCCAACCCGAGCTACAACCGTGAGATCACCCCAATTCTAGGAATATCATCGTGGGATAACCCCTAACCTTTACAATTACCCAATGACGTAATCCAACCATAGGACTACAACAACCATGAGACAGCCCTAACAATAGAACAATGGGATTGAGATAAGCTCGATGGTAACAATATTAATAGGGAATAACCAACCCAAACGTAACACCATAAATAGGCCTCAGCCTGAGCCCTCAGTATACGGGACCCCCAACCGGTGACTATTATTACTGGATGTCATAAATATTTCCATTTTCAAATTAAAAGAGCCAATCACGAGTCTTCGGGGTGTTGATCTGGGTTAAGCTTAGTAACAACTCTAGGATGAGCTTATCCCGAACTCTGCAACTCCCGACTTCACCAGCTCATCAAGCCCAATGGATCCCTTCAACAATCAGATCTACACCCGATCCACTGATATCTTATGATTGCCATGGAAACTAGACAGGAAGGGCCGACATCCCAACGGCCATAAATGTGAGAGTTGGGGTCCTCCAAGCATTCATTATGAGGCACATGGGGATGGGAGGGACCAGTACGGCCAGTTCCTATTTCCTGGTACACACAGATATGAAATCATTGCCCAATCCAATCCCTCCTGATTGGTGGGCAGTCATTTCACGTGTGTGGACTCCGAAACTCCACAGTTGTCTGATAATGAGAATCTCTGGTTCCTTGTCATTGTGTCACCTTGTCGTATTCACTGAGCACCAAGTCAGAGCAACGGCAGAACACCTCGAAATAATCCGAAAATCCTTCTTCCACCCACAGCAGAGTGAGCGACGTCTGCGTCTTATTCACCGCGAACAGAGACTTGGGAGGAGCCGGATCTGTGCAAATAAAACGTTACTCTGAGAACAAAATCTATCAAACAAAGAACATCAAAAGACGTCATAAACCAGTTCACAGGTCGTCCTCATCACCATCATCATCACCATCATCACCACCATCATCACCATCATCATCACCATCATCATCACCATCATCACCACCATCATCACCATCATCACCACCATCATCACCATCACTATCATCACCACCATCATCACCACCATCCTCATCATCATCACCATCATCACCACTATCATCACCATCACTATCATCACCACCATCATCACCATCACTATCATCACCATCATCATCATCATCACCAACATCATCACCATCACTATCACCACCATCATCACCATCATCACCATCATCACCATCACTATCATCACCATCACTATCATCACCACCATCATCATCATCACCATCATCACCATCACTATCATCACCATCATCATCATCATCATCACCACCACCATCACCACCACCACCATCACCACCACCATCATCATCATCATCACCACCATCATCATCACCATCACCACCACCATCATCATCACCATCACTATCATCACCACCATCACCATCATCACCACCATCATCACCACCATCATCATCACCATCATCATCATCATCATCATCACCATCATCATCACTATCACTATCATCACCATCACCATCACCATCATCACCACCATCATCATCACCATCACCATCATCATCACCACCACCATCATCATCACCACCACCATCATCACCATCACTATCATCACCACCATCATCATCACCACCATCATTATCACCATCATCATCATCATCACCATCATCACCATCACTATCATCACCATCATCACCACCATCATCATCACCATCACCACCATCATCATCATCACCACCACCATCATCATCATCATCACCACCACCATCATCATCACCATCATCACCATCATCATCATCATCACCATCATCACCACTATCATCACCATCACTATCATCACCACCATCATCACCATCACTATCATCACCATCATCATCATCATCACCAACATCATCACCATCACTATCACCACCATCATCACCATCATCACCATCATCACCATCACTATCATCACCATCACTATCATCACCACCATCATCATCATCACCATCATCACCATCACTATCATCACCACCATCATCATCATCACCATCATCACCATCACTATCATCACCATCATCATCATCATCATCACCACCACCATCACCACCACCACCATCACCACCACCATCATCATCATCATCACCACCATCATCATCACCATCACCACCACCATCATCATCACCATCACTATCATCACCACCATCACCATCATCACCACCATCATCACCACCATCATCATCACCATCATCATCATCATCATCATCACCATCATCATCACCATCACTATCATCACCACCATCATCACCACTATCATCATCACCATCACTATTATCACCATCATCATCATCATCATCACCACTATCATCACCATCACTATCATCACCACCATCATCACCACCATCATCACCACCATCATCATCGCCATCATCATCATCATCATCACCACCATCATCACCATCACTATCATCACCATCATCATCATCATCATCACCACCACCATCACCACCACCACCATCACCACCACCATCATCATCATCATCACCACCATCATCATCACCACCATCATCACCATCACTATCATCACCACCATCATCACCATCACTATCATCATCACTATCATCACCACCATCATCACCATCACTATCAGTGTGTGTGTTCCTACCGAGTTTCACCAGATATGGCAGAGATGAGTTGCTGCTCCTCTCGGTGAAGGCGGTGACGGTGATATTGTAGACGTCTCCGGCGGGTAAAGCCATCATAGCTGTCATCATATTCCGGGAAACCTGACAAGACCAATCAATGATTGCTCCATATTAGATTGTCAGCTCTGCAGAACAGAAAACTTTCCATGTTTTTACTTCAGTGCAAAGTGTGCTCGCCTGTAGCAACCAGGTTCTAAGTTGGTGAGGTCACATGACCGAGAGATGGATTGTGATTGGTCATGAGGCTGCAGGAGGACATGAAGGACCCCTCCAGGGACTCTGGATACCGCATGCTGTATTCTATCCATAGAAAGGGGGGCGGGGCCTGGAGGACCATCCAAGGACTCCGCAATAAACTTACACTCTTCTTTATCCTTTTCTTCCCTTCTGCCGTCACCTGCCAGTGCAACATTCTGGAATGTGAAAGATCCAAAGTTTTATCTCCGTACCGCCAGGTGATATACAGCAGATTCTTCACATAGTCCACCTGGGTGATGCGGGGGGCCACAGGAGCTGCCGGATAACCAGAGAAAAGATGATAATCACAATCATCACCACCATCACTATCATCATCACCATCACTATCATCACCACCATCACCACCATCATCACCATCATCATCATCACCACCATCACCACCATCCCTATCATCACCATCATCATCATCACCATCACTATCATCACCACCATCATCACCATCACTATCATCACCATCACTATCATCATCACCATCACTATCATCACCACCATCATCACCACCATCATCATCATCATCACCACCACCATCATCATCATCACCATCATCATCATCATCACCACCATCATCACCATCACTATCATCACCACCATCATCACCATCATCACCACCATCATCATCATCACCATCATCACCATCACTATCATCACCACCATCATCACCACCATCATCATCATCATCACCATCATCACCACCATCATCACCATCACCATCATCACCATCACTATCATCACCACCATCATCACCACCATCATCATCATCATCACCATCATCACCACTATCATCACCATCACTATCATCACCACCATCATCACCATCACTATCATCACCATCATCATCATCATCACCAACATCATCACCATCACTATCACCACCATCATCACCATCATCACCATCATCACCATCACTATCATCACCATCACTATCATCACCACCATCATCATCATCACCATCATCACCATCACTATCATCACCACCATCATCATCATCACCATCATCACCATCACTATCATCACCATCATCATCATCATCATCACCACCACCATCACCACCACCACCATCACCACCACCATCATCATCATCATCACCACCATCATCATCACCATCACCACCACCATCATCATCACCATCACTATCATCACCACCATCACCATCATCACCACCATCATCACCACCATCATCATCACCATCATCATCATCATCATCATCACCATCATCATCACTATCACTATCATCACCATCACCATCACCATCATCACCACCATCATCATCACCATCACCATCATCATCACCACCACCATCATCATCACCACCACCATCATCACCATCACTATCATCACCACCATCATCATCACCACCATCATCATCACCATCATCATCATCATCACCATCATCACCATCACTATCATCACCATCATCACCACCATCATCATCACCATCACCACCATCATCAACATCACCACCACCATCATCATCATCATCACCACCACCATCATCACCATCACTATCATCACCACCATCATCATCATCATCACCACCATCATCATCACCACCATCATCACCATCACTATCATCACCACCATCATCACCATCACTATCAGTGTGTGTGTTCCTACCGAGTTTCACCAGATATGGCAGAGATGAGTTGCTGCTCCTCTCGGTGAAGGCGGTGACGGTGATATTGTAGACGTCTCCGGCGGGTAAAGCCATCATAGCTGTCATCATATTCCGGGAAACCTGACAAGACCAATCAATGATTGCTCCATATTAGATTGTCAGCTCTGCAGAACAGAAAACTTTCCATGTTTTTACTTCAGTGCAAAGTGTGCTCGCCTGTAGCAACCAGGTTCTAAGTTGGTGAGGTCACATGACCGAGAGATGGATTGTGATTGGTCATGAGGCTGCAGGAGGACATGAAGGACCCCTCCAGGGACTCTGGATACCGCATGCTGTATTCTATCCATAGAAAGGGGGGCGGGGCCTGGAGGACCATCCAAGGACTCCGCAATAAACTTACACTCTTCTTTATCCTTTTCTTCCCTTCTGCCGTCACCTGCCAGTGCAACATTCTGGAATGTGAAAGATCCAAAGTTTTATCTCCGTACCGCCAGGTGATATACAGCAGATTCTTCACATAGTCCACCTGGGTGATGCGGGGGGCCACAGGAGCTGCCGGATAACCAGAGAAAAGATGATTAGACATCAATAGGAAGAGGATCGTCCTCAAGATCCACCCCTCAGACCCCCCAGATCAGGGGTAGCAAACCTCCGGACCTCCGGCTGTGTGGGTGGAACTACAAATCCCATGAGACATTGCAGGATTCTCACAGCCACAGACATGACTCCCGAGGAGAGATGCATCATGGGATTTGTAGTTTCACCCCCACAGCTGGAGGGCCGGAGGTCGGCTACCCCTGCCCCAGATAGACCTTCATAAGCCTTCTTCACCTTCCACATTCTGTTCTCTGTGCTGAGATCTCCTGGATGCCCCATGTCGGAGCCGTTCTGTTCCCTAACCCTATACTAACACCATGGATTGGGGAATCCCCCCTCCCCCCTCCGGTCCATTGTACCCTGACAGCAGGGGGTCCCTTTCAGAATAAAGCAGCAGTGAGTGCAGATGATGAAATGAGGGGTCCCGAGGGGGCCACATACGGGACACATTGCATTGGAGTCAGACAAAATTCAACCAACGTCTGGACAGCTTTAGAATTCCCGCTGTGGAAGACGTGTCCCTACGCTCTCAGCCAATACCAGGACTTGGGGAAGGAGATTCCACATTGTTACTCCTCTCACAGTAGAGAATCCTCTCTCAGTGTATTGCAGTCTATATGATCACTTCTAATATAATATTCATTGTGATTATACCCCCTCCCCCCCCGGCCTCCAGAGTACATACATGTCATCTCCGGAATTGTTCCTCATAGCTGGGGTCCTCCAACCTCCTCCATCATTTTGTTGCTCTTCATCCTTCCTGAGGATCGGTGACTAAAACTGAGCCGAATATTTGGGACGAGGTCACACCGACGTGTTATATAAAGGGGAAGAATTCTGGAGTATCATCTTATTGCTGAGTTTGGGATCTACAAGAATCCTCAAATTTTCTAGCGGAGTGAATCCTAATAAGTCGGTTGAATTAATTTTTTCAGCACTGTAGGTCATGACCTCATCTGCCCCTCCCCCTCCCCCATTTTATGTGGGTCTTCCTGTAACAATGACGCTTCTTGCACTGAATTTATTTCCCTTCATTATTTGGTCTTCCTCTAAGTTCCTCTCCCTCCCCCATAGAGCCATGACAGGATGGTCAGCCCTACCAATGATCCTTCCTAAATCCAGCTGATTGTTACTTCTGATCCCATCGTCACAGGCATATAGTCCCTTATCCTTCTCTATAATGCTCCCATGCTCGACTGTCTGGTCTGTAGTCACCCGATAGAAATCCTGACCTCTGTCTGAATACTAGAGTCGGCGTATAACGGAGCTAAGCTCTCTGAGGACTCGTGGGTGTAAAATGTCTGATTCTGGAGACTTATTCACATGAAGTTGTTTCGTCTGTTTTGTATCCGGATTTGTGTCAGCCGCAGAGATTCCTTCCGTGCGTTATAATCATCGGAGAGAGAAACAGATTTCATGCATCGGCCTTCTCCGCGACATTCGTTTGCAACTCCGCCCAAAACATGTGGCCCCGCGGGTTCTGTGCGCACTCCTTACCAGAAATAACAATTGTTTGTTTGAGTTTTCATATTCTTTTCTTGCTGCCCAGAATGTTCTCTCTCTCCCTTCTTCCTACCTCTCCCTTCTTCCATCCTCTCCCTTCTTCCTACCTCTCCCTTCTTCCTACCTCTCCCTTCTTCCATCCTCTCTCCCTTCTTCCTCCCTCTCTCCCTTCTTCCTCCCTCTCCCTTCTTCCTACCTCTCTCCCTTCTTCCTACCTCTCTCCCTTCTTTCTACCTCTCTCCCTTCTTCCTACCTCTCTCCCTTCTTCCTACCTCTCTCTTCTTCCTACCACCCCCCTCCCTTCTTCCACCCCCTCTCCCTTCTTCCCTTCTCCCTCCCTTCCTCCATCCTCTCTCCCTTCTTCCATCCTCTCTCCCTTCTTCCATCCTCTCTCCCTTCTTCCATCCTCTCTCCCTTCTTCCATCCTCTCTCCCTTCTTCCATCCTCTCTCCCTTCTTCCATCCTCTCTCCCTTCTTCCTCTTGGTTTCCATGATGGTGGAATTGGCGTTGTGTGTTTTTGAACACATGACCAGATCAGCGTCAGTGCGGCCTCATTCATGTCCTCAGTGTCTCCTCTTGTGGTTGGAGGTCATTTTGCAGTCTTGCTCTTCTTAGTGTCACGGAATGTTCCTCACGTGTATCGTTACCTCCTGCGTGACGTGTTAGCGGGAGCAGAAGATTCACACAGAGAATTGTCTTCCAGCGACTTGTCAGCTTTGGGTGGAGAACGTGATGAAGAGCCAGCTGGAGACAACTCCTTCTCTTCATCACCAGCCATGGGAAGGACTCCGCTCTCCAATGTCCTCTCGGCTTCTTTCCCATCACTGCCGCGGCCCATATGGCAACGAAAGGTTTTCAATCATTCTACAGCAGTGTAATGGTCCCGGGATCGTTTCCATGAGCCGGCTGCGTTCCAGAGTGGAACGCATCGGCCGTGGACGTAACAGGGCGCCTCCTCCCCCTGGGCGCGTACTGCTATGCGTTCCGGGGTGGAACGCGGAAGTGACGTCACGCCGCGAGGCTCCAGTATATAAGAGGCCTCTGAACCCATGGATGGCGTTCCACTATTGGGTTCATGGCCCAACACCGCAGGAGCTACTCAGCATCAACCAGCCTATTACCCGGACCTCTCACCACCAACCTTTGGAGGCATTCCCAGGAGTCCTAAGGATCAGCAGAACCAAGGGGTTTAACTAGGGTTGCCACCTGTTCTTCAAGTGAAACCCGAACACTCCAGCGACGCACGGACATTTTTGGGGGAGAATGAGTCGCGGCTTGTTCATATGTACATAGCGCCGCCCATTCATATGTAAAAATCTCAGTAGAGACTATTTTTAGTGGGGGGGCCAGTAGCCCCTATCTTAATTTTGGTTGCCCCCGTCTGCCTGACATCTTGTGTCCGGGTTTCTGCTGCCATGAAACCCGAACACAGCATTCAAAACCCGGACTGTCCGGGTGAATCCTGGACGGGTGGCAACCCTAGGTTTAACTCCCCTCAACCGCAAGTACTTGCATTAGCTTTACTGGTGACTCTGTTTGGAGTCATTACACTGCCACCTGGTGGATCCTTTGCATATCTTCTCCATATTTTGCCTATGCTCTATCACTATCAGTGCATAACTGGATTGCTATTGCTGAGTTTGTTCTCTTTATCTAAAGGCTGTTTAGTTAACAAGCGCTCTCTCATTTGCATAACCACTCCTGTGATGATATTAGGAATATGGAGCAATGTTCCTCATACATAGTGTACCTTAGCCTCTTGTTATTTTTTCTGCGGTAAATGATTTCTAAATCCCAAACTCTCCGTTTGTGATTGAGAGTGCCGCCTGGGATTTTAGCCTGACACGGCACTTTCAAACCCTACTGGTTAGAACTGCAGCTGAGATCCACCGCACCTCCGTGAAGTACGGTACATGACAAGCAGCAGCAAAAAAGAAGATCTCAGCTCCCGAATATCTCCGATAGTGAAAGTCTGATAGAGTGATGAAACCTTTCCTGTAGCGGGTTCCTCAGGTCTGGGAACTGGATCATCGCTACTTTCATTCCAGGACCGGAGATCACATCGGAGACCTCTTCAGACAAAACTCTTCTGTATCCTCTCTCAGGATCACGTGACACTCAGACCTTTCATGGAGTTTGAGGACGGTTGTCCCGAAGCTCCATCCCGCCATGGAATGGTTATTAGCAATCTTGGCCCAGTCTTCACTTCACGGACAATCAGCCTCTTCACACTCTCTGGTGGACTTTGTATCCTTCCAGGGGACTGCCAGACAGCATAAGCCTAAAACAATCCAACCTGTTCCCAGGTTTATTAGGTTCTCCGCCCTTCCAATGAATGTCGCCAGCGAGAGACCCGCCAGAGGTCATTACGGAGCAGAACGTTGGTCTCAGTAATCATACGGAGCGTCTGGTCTGGACCTCTTATTTGGCAGCGATATCTTGTGATTTCCATTCTTCTTCCCTCACTTCTTTATTCCTTCTAGCTACTTAATTCCCATGTGTGCTAACATGGGGCAGCACGTAGAAACAGAAAATTGGTAGTTACCCTAATTTTACCATCCTGGCCCCTCACCCTATGAGCACAGCGTCTCCCCCACCTATATGTCTGATCATGGCCAGGTAACATGGATCGGATTGTGCGCAGCGAGGAGAGCTTGGAGAGACTATACAAGGTGCCATCTTGGGAGACTCGGAGGTGGATCATTGGTACCAGCATGGGAGATAATATAGGACAGAGTCTGGGAGATCTCAAACACTTGCCTGTTATGAAGCTTATGGTGGAAGTATCACAGCAGCTGCGTTCTGGCTCCGCCCACGTCACCATTGTCACTCGGAAGTTATAGTACCAGGCAGGAAGTAGATTGGTCAATCTCTGCAAAACATGAATATCATCTCTATATGATGAACACGTTCTTCATGTCCAGGAACACTGATGTGTCTGTTCATCTCATACATGTCTATCACGTGTCCTTCCCATGTACAGAGCTCATGAATATGGAATACACAGACTGCATGGGTTGTGCATGTGTGGAACGTCTGCGACGCGATAAGAAAGGAATACACGTTACCACTGTAGATGTCAGGGAAACAGTTGCTGCAATTTCATAATATGGAGTCCATTCCGATGTCATGGTAACGGGGCTAAAATAAAACATTTCCACCACATATTTCCGGAAGACGCTGTGATACGGGCGGCTCCAGCTCAGCACCACGGCTGACGGTCCCAGAGGGTACAGCACCAAGTCCTTGATTCCGGTTGGTTCTGTGGATTGGAAAGCAGATGAGTTCTATGATATATATTGTAGCAGAATCCAATTCTAGATACAAGTCACATTGTTGCTGATATTGTCAGAACACAGAGAGAGCCGGACTGAGGGCGGAGCCACCATGGTCCTCCCATGGCACGCCCATCTGTACAGCGTATAACGCACATTGCTGCCGATGTTCAGTAAATCGTTTTCTGATGAACAATTGACAAGTAAAAAGATTTCTCACCAATAGAGAAGAGAACCGGATCTGACGGGGGGCCTAGTAACGGGGCTCTATGCAGGTAGACGACCACCCTGTACTGGGCTCCGGGCACCATGTTTGTGATGACATTGCCGGTCAGATTGACCTAAAAACACAAAACAGGCTGAATACAGAACGTCTGCGTGTTCACAACATGTCAAGGAAAGAAGCGTGTGAGCTGTAAACGTGATATCTTTCTCCTTACATGTGACATGAGTTGGAAGCGGTGATCACATGCATACCCCACCCTCCCCCCTCCCCCCTCGCAGGGGACATCTTGTGATTGTTAAATTTGTCTATTGTCGTCCTTATATACCAAAATATGTGCCGAAACCTCCCAGTTCTAGCACAAAACTCAGAATGCTGAATAGAAGAGCACGAGAGTCATCGGCCTCTTACAGCCATCTGAAGAGTGAAGATCATGGAGAACATAGAGAACATAGAGAACACAAAGAACTCGAAGAACATGGAGAACATGAAGAACATGGAGAACATAGAGAACACGTAGAACATAGAGAACACTAGAACATAGAGAACACGGAGAACACGGAGAACACGGAGAACACGGAGAACATAGAGAACACGGAGAACGTGAAGAACATGGAGAACACGAAGAACATGGAGAACACGGAGAACATGGAGAACACAGAGAACATGGAGAACACGGAGAACACGAAGAACACGGAGAACATGGAGAACACGGAGAACATAGAGAACACGGAGAACGTGGGGAACAACGAGAACATGAAGAACTCGAAGAACATGAAGAACATGGAGAACACGAAGAAGATGGAGAACACGAAGAACATGAAGAACACGGAGAACATGAAGAACACGGAGAACATAGAGAACACCAAGAACATAAAGAACACGGAGAACACGGAGAACATAGAGAACATAGAGAACACAAAGAACTCGAAGAACATGGAGAACATGAAGAACATGGAGAACATAGAGAACACGTAGAACATAGAGAACACGTAGAACATAGAGAACACGGAGAACATAGAGAACATGGAGAACACGAAGAACACGGAGAACATGGAGAACATGGAGAACATGGAGAACACGGAGAACATAGAGAACACAGAGAACACGGAGAACATGGAGAACACAAAGAACATGGAGAACACAGAGAACATGGAGAACCCGGAGAACGTGGGGAACAACGAGAACATGAAGAACTCGAAGAACATGAAGAACATGGAGAACACGAAGAACATGGAGAACATAGAGAACATGAAGAACATGGAGAACATAGAGAACATGAAGATCAAGGAGAACATGAAGAACATGAAGAACACGGAGAACATGGAGAACACAGAGAACACAAAGAACATGGAGAACACGGAGAACATGAAGAACATGGAGAACACAAAGAACATGAAGAACATGGAGAACATGGAGAACAGGAAGAACCTAAAGAACATGGAGAACGTGGAGAACAGGAAGAACCTAAAGAACATGGAGAACGTGGAGAACAGGAAGAACCTAAAGAACATGGAGAACGTGGATTCCATAGTTACCTCCTTACAGTAATACTTTTCCTGCCTCTGACTCTCCTTCTGTTTCCGACACGTCTGGGAGCACACGGACACAATAGCGTCACTGGCCATGGAGGACGTCCATGACACCAATGCGGACGTAGAGTTCAGAGTTCTCACCGTCACATTCTTTGGTTTTTCTGTCAGTTCCTCAAACCATTTTCCATCCGGAGCTTAAAGGGGAACAGGAGAAAATTCTGAGAGATACAACAATGTCCTCCGAGATCTTCACCCAACCTTCCGATAGGAAAAAGAATCAACCCAACCGCAGACCCCAGACATGGATGTGTCAGCCCAATGCCAACAGAGCGCTCATGTGTACTGACATCTGTACAATGAAGACTGACGGGTAATTACCGTGTACACAGAAGTCAGCCTCCACCATGATTGGGTCTCCCAGCACCATGAGCCTCCACCATGATTGGGTCTCCCAGCACCATGAGCCTCCACCATCATTGGGTCTCCCAGCACCATGAGCCTCCACCATGATTGGGTCTCCCAGCACCATGAGCCTCCACCATTATTGGGTCTCCCAGCACCATGAGCCTCCACCAT
>NW_017310073.1:22219-32477 GCF_000935625.1 Nanorana parkeri
CCTCTCTCCCTTCTTCCATCCTCTCTCCCTTCTTCCATCCTCTCTCCCTTCTTCCATCCTCTCTCCCTTCTTCCATCCTCTCTCCCTTCTTCCATCCTCTCTCCCTTCTTCCATCCTCTCTCCCTTCTTCCATCCTCTCTCCCTTCTTCCTCTTGGTTTCCATGATGGTGGAATTGGCGTTGTGTGTTTTTGAACACATGACCAGATCAGCGTCAGTGCGGCCTCATTCATGTCCTCAGTGTCTCCTCTTGTGGTTGGAGGTCATTTTGCAGTCTTGCTCTTCTTAGTGTCACGGAATGTTCCTCACGTGTATCGTTACCTCCTGCGTGACGTGTTAGCGGGAGCAGAAGATTCACACAGAGAATTGTCTTCCAGCGACTTGTCAGCTTTGGGTGGAGAACGTGATGAAGAGCCAGCTGGAGACAACTCCTTCTCTTCATCACCAGCCATGGGAAGGACTCCGCTCTCCAATGTCCTCTCGGCTTCTTTCCCATCACTGCCGCGGCCCATATGGCAACGAAAGGTTTTCAATCATTCTACAGCAGTGTAATGGTCCCGGGATCGTTTCCATGAGCCGGCTGCGTTCCAGAGTGGAACGCATCGGCCGTGGACGTAACAGGGCGCCTCCTCCCCCTGGGCGCGTACTGCTATGCGTTCCGGGGTGGAACGCGGAAGTGACGTCACGCCGCGAGGCTCCAGTATATAAGAGGCCTCTGAACCCATGGATGGCGTTCCACTATTGGGTTCATGGCCCAACACCGCAGGAGCTACTCAGCATCAACCAGCCTATTACCCGGACCTCTCACCACCAACCTTTGGAGGCATTGCCAGGAGTCCTAAGGATCAGCAGAACCAAGGGGTTTAACTAGGGTTGCCACCTGTTCTTCAAGTGAAACCCGAACACTCCAGCGACGCACGGACATTTTTGGGGGAGAATGAGTCGCGGCTTGTTCATATGTACATAGCGCCGCCCATTCATATGTAAAAATCTCAGTAGAGACTATTTTTAGTGGGGGGGCCAGTAGCCCCTATCTTAATTTTGGTTGCCCCCGTCTGCCTGACATCTTGTGTCCGGGTTTCTGCTGCCATGAAACCCGAACACAGCATTCAAAACCCGGACTGTCCGGGTGAATCCTGGACGGGTGGCAACCCTAGGTTTAACTCCCCTCAACCGCAAGTACTTGCATTAGCTTTACTGGTGACTCTGTTTGGAGTCATTACACTGCCACCTGGTGGATCCTTTGCATATCTTCTCCATATTTTGCCTATGCTCTATCACTATCAGTGCATAACTGGATTGCTATTGCTGAGTTTGTTCTCTTTATCTAAAGGCTGTTTAGTTAACAAGCGCTCTCTCATTTGCATAACCACTCCTGTGATGATATTAGGAATATGGAGCAATGTTCCTCATACATAGTGTACCTTAGCCTCTTGTTATTTTTTCTGCGGTAAATGATTTCTAAATCCCAAACTCTCCGTTTGTGATTGAGAGTGCCGCCTGGGATTTTAGCCTGACACGGCACTTTCAAACCCTACTGGTTAGAACTGCAGCTGAGATCCACCGCACCTCCGTGAAGTACGGTACATGACAAGCAGCAGCAAAAAAGAAGATCTCAGCTCCCGAATATCTCCGATAGTGAAAGTCTGATAGAGTGATGAAACCTTTCCTGTAGCGGGTTCCTCAGGTCTGGGAACTGGATCATCGCTACTTTCATTCCAGGACCGGAGATCACATCGGAGACCTCTTCAGACAAAACTCTTCTGTATCCTCTCTCAGGATCACGTGACACTCAGACCTTTCATGGAGTTTGAGGACGGTTGTCCCGAAGCTCCATCCCGCCATGGAATGGTTATTAGCAATCTTGGCCCAGTCTTCACTTCACGGACAATCAGCCTCTTCACACTCTCTGGTGGACTTTGTATCCTTCCAGGGGACTGCCAGACAGCATAAGCCTAAAACAATCCAACCTGTTCCCAGGTTTATTAGGTTCTCCGCCCTTCCAATGAATGTCGCCAGCGAGAGACCCGCCAGAGGTCATTACGGAGCAGAACGTTGGTCTCAGTAATCATACGGAGCGTCTGGTCTGGACCTCTTATTTGGCAGCGATATCTTGTGATTTCCATTCTTCTTCCCTCACTTCTTTATTCCTTCTAGCTACTTAATTCCCATGTGTGCTAACATGGGGCAGCACGTAGAAACAGAAAATTGGTAGTTACCCTAATTTTACCATCCTGGCCCCTCACCCTATGAGCACAGCGTCTCCCCCACCTATATGTCTGATCATGGCCAGGTAACATGGATCGGATTGTGCGCAGCGAGGAGAGCTTGGAGAGACTATACAAGGTGCCATCTTGGGAGACTCGGAGGTGGATCATTGGTACCAGCATGGGAGATAATATAGGACAGAGTCTGGGAGATCTCAAACACTTGCCTGTTATGAAGCTTATGGTGGAAGTATCACAGCAGCTGCGTTCTGGCTCCGCCCACGTCACCATTGTCACTCGGAAGTTATAGTACCAGGCAGGAAGTAGATTGGTCAATCTCTGCAAAACATGAATATCATCTCTATATGATGAACACGTTCTTCATGTCCAGGAACACTGATGTGTCTGTTCATCTCATACATGTCTATCACGTGTCCTTCCCATGTACAGAGCTCATGAATATGGAATACACAGACTGCATGGGTTGTGCATGTGTGGAACGTCTGCGACGCGATAAGAAAGGAATACACGTTACCACTGTAGATGTCAGGGAAACAGTTGCTGCAATTTCATAATATGGAGTCCATTCCGATGTCATGGTAACGGGGCTAAAATAAAACATTTCCACCACATATTTCCGGAAGACGCTGTGATACGGGCGGCTCCAGCTCAGCACCACGGCTGACGGTCCCAGAGGGTACAGCACCAAGTCCTTGATTCCGGTTGGTTCTGTGGATTGGAAAGCAGATGAGTTCTATGATATATATTGTAGCAGAATCCAATTCTAGATACAAGTCACATTGTTGCTGATATTGTCAGAACACAGAGAGAGCCGGACTGAGGGCGGAGCCACCATGGTCCTCCCATGGCACGCCCATCTGTACAGCGTATAACGCACATTGCTGCCGATGTTCAGTAAATCGTTTTCTGATGAACAATTGACAAGTAAAAAGATTTCTCACCAATAGAGAAGAGAACCGGATCTGACGGGGGGCCTAGTAACGGGGCTCTATGCAGGTAGACGACCACCCTGTACTGGGCTCCGGGCACCATGTTTGTGATGACATTGCCGGTCAGATTGACCTAAAAACACAAAACAGGCTGAATACAGAACGTCTGCGTGTTCACAACATGTCAAGGAAAGAAGCGTGTGAGCTGTAAACGTGATATCTTTCTCCTTACATGTGACATGAGTTGGAAGCGGTGATCACATGCATACCCCACCCTCCCCCCTCCCCCCTCGCAGGGGACATCTTGTGATTGTTAAATTTGTCTATTGTCGTCCTTATATACCAAAATATGTGCCGAAACCTCCCAGTTCTAGCACAAAACTCAGAATGCTGAATAGAAGAGCACGAGAGTCATCGGCCTCTTACAGCCATCTGAAGAGTGAAGATCATGGAGAACATAGAGAACATAGAGAACACAAAGAACTCGAAGAACATGGAGAACATGAAGAACATGGAGAACATAGAGAACACGTAGAACATAGAGAACACTAGAACATAGAGAACACGGAGAACACGGAGAACACGGAGAACACGGAGAACATAGAGAACACGGAGAACGTGAAGAACATGGAGAACACGAAGAACATGGAGAACACGGAGAACATGGAGAACACAGAGAACATGGAGAACACGGAGAACACGAAGAACACGGAGAACATGGAGAACACGGAGAACATAGAGAACACGGAGAACGTGGGGAACAACGAGAACATGAAGAACTCGAAGAACATGAAGAACATGGAGAACACGAAGAAGATGGAGAACACGAAGAACATGAAGAACACGGAGAACATGAAGAACACGGAGAACATAGAGAACACCAAGAACATAAAGAACACGGAGAACACGGAGAACATAGAGAACATAGAGAACACAAAGAACTCGAAGAACATGGAGAACATGAAGAACATGGAGAACATAGAGAACACGTAGAACATAGAGAACACGTAGAACATAGAGAACACGGAGAACATAGAGAACATGGAGAACACGAAGAACACGGAGAACATGGAGAACATGGAGAACATGGAGAACACGGAGAACATAGAGAACACAGAGAACACGGAGAACATGGAGAACACAAAGAACATGGAGAACACAGAGAACATGGAGAACCCGGAGAACGTGGGGAACAACGAGAACATGAAGAACTCGAAGAACATGAAGAACATGGAGAACACGAAGAACATGGAGAACATAGAGAACATGAAGAACATGGAGAACATAGAGAACATGAAGATCAAGGAGAACATGAAGAACATGAAGAACACGGAGAACATGGAGAACACAGAGAACACAAAGAACATGGAGAACACGGAGAACATGAAGAACATGGAGAACACAAAGAACATGAAGAACATGGAGAACATGGAGAACAGGAAGAACCTAAAGAACATGGAGAACGTGGAGAACAGGAAGAACCTAAAGAACATGGAGAACATGGAGAACAGGAAGAACCTAAAGAACATGGAGAACGTGGAGAACAGGAAGAACCTAAAGAACATGGAGAACGTGGAGAACAGGAAGAACCTAAAGAACATGGAGAACGTGGAGAACAGGAAGAACCTAAAGAACATGGAGAACGTGGATTCCATAGTTACCTCCTTACAGTAATACTTTTCCTGCCTCTGACTCTCCTTCTGTTTCCGACACGTCTGGGAGCACACGGACACAATAGCGTCACTGGCCATGGAGGACGTCCATGACACCAATGCGGACGTAGAGTTCAGAGTTCTCACCGTCACATTCTTTGGTTTTTCTGTCAGTTCCTCAAACCATTTTCCATCCGGAGCTTAAAGGGGAACAGGAGAAAATTCTGAGAGATACAACAATGTCCTCCGAGATCTTCACCCAACCTTCCGATAGGAAAAAGAATCAACCCAACCGCAGACCCCAGACATGGATGTGTCAGCCCAATGCCAACAGAGCGCTCATGTGTACTGACATCTGTACAATGAAGACTGACGGGTAATTACCGTGTACACAGAAGTCAGCCTCCACCATGATTGGGTCTCCCAGCACCATGAGCCTCCACCATGATTGGGTCTCCCAGCACCATGAGCCTCCACCATCATTGGGTCTCCCAGCACCATGAGCCTCCACCATGATTGGGTCTCCCAGCACCATGAGCCTCCACCATTATTGGGTCTCCCAGCCCCATGAGCCTCCACCATGATTGGGTCTCCCAGTACCATGAGCCTCCACCATGATTGGGTCTACCAGCACCATGAGCCTCCACCATGATTGGGTCTCCCAGCACCTTGGGAGGCTCCACCATGATTGGATCTCCCGGAACCATGATCCTCCACCATGATTGGGTCTCCCAGCACCATGAGCCTCCACCATGATTGGGTCTCCCAGCACCTTGGGAGGCTCCACCATGATTGGATCTCCCGGAACCATGATCCTCCACCATGATTGGGTCTCCCAGCACCATGAGCCTCCACCATGATTGGGTCTCCCAGCACCTTGAGCCTCCACCATGATTAGGTCTCCCAGCACCTAGAGCCTCCACCATGATTGGGTTTCCCAGCACCTAGAGCCTCCACCATGATTGGGTCTCCCAGCACCTAGAGCCTCCACCATGATTGGGTCTCCCGACACGCGGTCACTTACCTATATAGAAGCTGAGTGTTTTGGCCTCTCTGCTTTCGCGGGCGTCACAAGAACCAGAAGAGCTGACGCTTCTTACGGTGTACTGATACTTTCCCGGCTCCATCAGCTCAGTTACAAAGTCGTCAGTATTTTCATCCACGGTGGAAATTAAAGTCACATTTCCTAGACGGAGAGACGAGGAAAGTCAAATATCCTTCAATGTATCCGGAGATTACCCAATAACATGACCCCATAGAAGGGTCTGGAGGGGGAGGGGTTGGGGGGAGAATCCCACAGTGCAGATATGAAGCACCCACATATACCAGGGAGTGCAGTGATATCAGGGGAGCCTAGGCACACTCATATACCAGGGAGTACAGTGATATCAGGGGAGCCTAGGCACACTCATATACCAGGGAGTACAGTGATATCAGGGGAGCCTAGGCATGGCAACATACCAGGGAGTGCAGTGATATCAGGGGAGCCTAGGCACACTCATATACCAAATCTCTGGTAAAATGGCAGAAACGAGAAATACTCTGAACACATTTGGGACATTTACCGTCTTTGTGAAGATAAATGTTGAAACCATGGAATGCCGTTGGTGGCTTTGGAGGGAACCAGCTGATGGAGACTTGGAACCTGGACGGAGGACGGAGATCTTGGCCAGCTTCAGAGGAGAAACTTCCTAAAGTTGGATTCTCATAGTCTGGGGGAATTTCATTGACAAACCCTTCCACATCCACTGTGGCCGTCTCGCTGACCCACCAGTAGGGCGGCGCTGTGGTCTCAGAGCTGCCATTCAATAGATATTTCTCCTCAGTCCAGTTATAGGAGGAACTTGCAGCTGAGCTCTCAAACGGATCATCAAATGTCTCCGAGGACCTCCCGCTGGGGCTGATGACGTTGCTCTCTGTTGTGGACGTTCCTTCTCCGGGATCTTCTGCTCTGCTGAGGTTCACACGCAATATTTGTATGGAAATGTTTTGGGGGGGATAAGGAGCTTCAAGAAGAAGAAGAGATTGTAAGTGATCGGGTGAGGAAATCTCTTGTGATCAATACAATGATTGTATGATGATGTCATCACATCACTTCTCCTTCCAATCAGAACCATGGAGGAGCCAATGGAGGTCACATTGTGGATGATATATAATGGACATGGAGACCCTGGATAATGGACATGGAGACCCCGGATAATGGACATGGAGACCCTGGATAATGGACATGGAGACACTGGATAATGGACATGGAAACCCCGGATAATGGACATGGAGACCCCGGAAAATGGACATGGAGACCCCGGATAATGGACATGGAGACCCTGGATAATGGACATGGAGACCCCGGATAATGGACATGGAGACCCCGGATAATGGACATGGAGACCCTGGATAATGGACATGGAGACACTGGATAATGGACATGGAAACCCCGGATAATGGACATGGAGACCCCGGAAAATGGACATGGAGACCCCGGATAATGGACATGGAGACCCTGGATAATGGACATGGAGACCCCGGATAATGGACATGGAGACCCCGGATAATGGACATGGAGACCCTGGACAATGGACATGGAGACTCTGGACAATGGACATGGAGACCCTGGACAATGGACATGGAGACCCTGGATAATGGACATGGAGACCCTGGATAATGGACACGGAGACCCTGGACAATGGACACAGAGACCCTGGACAATGGACATGGAGACCCTGGACAATGGACATGGAGACCCTGGACAATGGACATGGAGACCCTGGACAATGGACATGGAGACCCTGGATAATGGACATGGAGACCCTGGACAATGGACACTAGGACCCTGGATAATGGACATGGAGACCCTGGATAATGGACATGGAGACCCTGGTCCATGGGGAGGAGATGGAAGTCATTATTGGCTGTATATTGTCTGATTGGCCGAGTTGTCCAGTGTCAGGCCTGCCTGTGTATTGGATCTGATCGCCCACGTGGCCCCCGGCATTGTCAGGATCGTCATATTAGAGAACCAAACGTCTCTCATTCAGTCCCCTCTACACCCGAGTTGGGTCATTCCCATGTGTCCCCTCGGGGGCCCTACGTGTGCTTCATAGAATTGTTTCACCAAATTACAGAAAATTACTTCAGAAAAATAATTTCCGCTACACGCAGAGCGCATGTTACAGCGATATATTCCCCCAACGCAGCGCCCGGGAGGGGGAGGGGCAGCAGGTTCAGTGATGGGAAATGGATGTTCCGCGATCTCCTGCTGCTCACCATCCTCATGTCGGTCACACTCTATATTCTCATAAAGGTAATAAAAACTTCGTCTTGTTTCCCGTGTTCATTATAACTACATGGGATTAAACACGCTTATGGACCTCTAGAGATAAACTGCACCTGTCACACATCTGGAGAACATGTCATACGTCTAGAGATCACGTCACACTTCTGGAGAACATGTCAAACGTCTAGAGATCACGTCACACTTCTGGAGAACATATCATAGAAATGGAGATCACGTCACACTTCTGGAGAACATGTCATACGTCTAGAGATCACGTCACACTTCTGGAGAACATGTCAAACGTCTAGAGATCACGTCACACATCTGGAGAACATGTCATACGTCTAGAGATCACGTCACACTTCTGGAGAACATGTCATACGTCTAGAGATCACGTCACACTTCTGGAGAACATGTCAAACGTCTAGAGATCACGTCACACTTCTGGAGAACATGTCAAACGTCTAGAGATCACGTCACACTTCTGGAGAACATGTCATACGTCTAGAGATCACGTCACACTTCTGGAGAACATGTCATACGTCTAGAGATCACGTCACACTTCTGGAGAACATGTCAAACGTCTAGAGATCACGTCACACTTCTGGAGAACATGTCAAACGTCTAGAGATCACGTCACACATCTGGAGAACATGTCATACGTCTAGAGATCACGTCACACTTCTGGAGAACATGTCATACGTCTAGAGATCACGTCACACTTCTGGAGAACATGTCAAACGTCTAGAGATCACGTCACACTTCTGGAGAACATGTCAAACGTCTAGAGATCACGTCACACTTCTGGAGAACATGTCATAGAAATGGAGATCACGTCACACTTCTGGAGAGCATGTCATACATCGGGAGTACATGTCATGCATCTTGAGAACATATCATACTTCTGGATAACGTGTCATACAACTGCAAAACATGTCATACATCCATTCCACAAGACTAATATGTAGCTAGATGTGCCCCCAACAAGACCAGAATACCACATGACCATCTCATGAACATTTTACATGACCACCTTTCTAGATCATATGTGACCTGATGTCCATCCTAACGTTACATGTGAAGATGGCCCTTCCTTTATATATAGAATGGAGATCCCGGGAACATGCTGCATATTCTTGGTATGTTGCCGTGTCTGGTTACCTGTGCGGTGTTGCTGTGGCTGGTGTCCTATGCCGCTGCTTCTCACCAAGGTGGTCTCGTTGAAGGAGGTCTCGGATACCAGCTGGAAGGTGATGTTGGAGTAACAGATTCCCGGCATCAGGTGATTGAACACGGTCTTACCCTTCACGGCGTCTGCGGAATGACAAGAAGCCGACACGTGACTTTCCCTCCACAGAAGAAATACAACAAGGAGGCGGGAACCTGCTCATGTGATGGGTGGGGCCCAATATGGGGTCCTACAGGGGCCACGCACATAGATGACACAGACGGACTGCGCTGGCGGCTCCTCCAGACGAAGACGAGATTTTCCTTTCAATTATTTTTATAAGATTTCAGAAATAATTTGCAGAAAACACAAAAAATGTGACAAAATAAACGGGAGCCCAGCGAGCGGAACCATCAGAACAAAGTCCATCAGAACAAAGTCCATCAGAACAATACCGGACTACAGAGATAAGAAACATGGTGATATGAAATGTGATACAGAATAATAATGATACCTATAGGCGCGGCGCTACGGGGGCGCTGCAAGGGGAGGGCCCCGGGGCCCCGAGGTCGGGTGATGATGTCACTATGGGGAGTGTGAATATTAGGATGTAATGGGTAAATCTGAACCTCACTGTAATATTATATATCTAGGGAAGAAACCGCTTCCCACTTAGGGTTCGGGTTACGGTTCAGGTTTAGGGTTAGGGGTTAGGATTAGGCTTAGGGTACGGGTTTAGGGTTAAGGTTTGGGTTAGGCTTAGTTAGGGTTAGGGTCTAGGGTTCGGTTCTACGGTTAGGGTTGGGATTAGGGTTTAGGGTTAGGGTTCGGGTTAGGCTTAGTTAGGGTTAGGGTTAGGGTTAGGGTTCGGGTCTAGGGTTAAGGTTAGGGTTGGGTTTAGTGTTAGGGTTCGGGTCTAGGGTTCGGTTCTACGGTTAGCGTTAGGGTTGGGATTAGGGTTTAGGGTTAGGGTACATAGTTACATAGTATTTGAGGTTGAATAAAGACA
>NW_017310074.1:0-639 GCF_000935625.1 Nanorana parkeri
CTCCTCCCCCAGCACACTGGGGCCCCTGTTGTAACCCGCAGGCTCCTCCCCCTCCCGGATGGGCCCCGCACTGACCGGCACTCGGTCCGGGTACTTCTTGCGGATCTTCTCCCCCTCAGAGCGCCGCTTCTCGAACGGATGTTCCTCCTTATAAACGAACTTCATTGCTGAGCCCGAAAACACCCGACACTGGCCGAGAAGGGAAAATAAACAGCCCTGACCCCGCCCACCACTTCCGCCTGACGTCACCGGGAACTCCCAGCCACAACTTCCGCAATACCGCTCCGCCCATCAACGTCACTCACAGGCCCGCCCTCTCCATTAGACGATGTTAGGATCGAACTCCGAAAACATGGCGGCTTCCCTTGCAGCGACAACAATAAGAAAAACCCCGCCCACTGACGTCGGCCATCTGCCAGCACAACACTCGTGACAGCGCCACGCCCATCTGTCATATGAGTTACAAGACAACAAGACAACACCGCTCCCTAGAGTATGAGAGAGGAACTACACCCCCCTAGCGGAGGAAAGAGGAACTACACCACCGCCGCCTAGAGGAGGAGAGAGGAACTACACCACCGCCCCCTAGAGGAGGAGGAGAGAGGAACTACACCACCGCCCCCTAGAGGAGGAGGAGAG